>NW_026969506.1:0-37724 GCF_028390025.1 Pseudophryne corroboree
GGGTAATCTCCTGTTTGCGGTCAGCACACTCTTTGAGGGTAGCCGTATCCTGGGACGGGAGGGCTACCTTCTTGGATAAGCGTGTTAATGCTTTGTCCACCCTAGGGGAGGATTCCCATCGTAACCTATCCGTTGATGGGAAAGGATACGCCATAAGAATTCTTTTGGAAATCTGCAGTCTTTTATCTGGAGATTCCCAAGCTTTTTCACATAACTCGTTCAGCTCGTGTGAGGGGGGAAAGGTTACCTCAGGCTTCTTTCCCTTGTACATATGTACCCTCTTGTCAGCTACAGGGGGTTCCTCTGTGATGTGCAAAACATCTTTTATTGCCATAATCATAAATCGAATGGATTTTGCCAATTTTGGCTGTAACTTTGCATCATCGTAATCGACACTGGAGTCAGAATCCGTGTCGGTATCTGTGTCAACAATCTGGGATAGTGGGCGCTTATGAGACCCTGACAGTCCCTGCAACATAGGATCAGGCATGGGTTTAAACCCTGACTGTCCCAAAGCTTCTGCCTTGTCTAATCTTTTGTGCAATGAGTTTACACTAGCATTTAAAACATTCCACATATCCATCCAATCAGCTGTCGGCGGAGACACCACATTCATTTGCTCCCGCTCCTCTCTAATATAACCTTCTTCCTCAGACATGTCGACACGTGTACCGACACACTACACACACAGGGGATGCTTTTTCTGAAGACAGTTTCCCCACAAGGCCCTTTGGAGAGACAGAGAGAGAGTATGCCAGCACACCCCCCAGCGCTATATAACCCAGGAATAAAACAGTAACTTAATGTTTGCCCAGTAGTGCTGCTGTATGTAATTTGCGAATTATGTGCCCCCCCCACCCCTCTTTTCAACCCTCTTGTCTAACGTGGTATAAGCAGGGTAGAGTCCGGGGAGCTTCCTTTCAGCGGTGCTGTGGAGAAAAAATGGCGCTGGTGAGTGCTGAGGGAGAAGCCCCGCCCCCTCGGAGGCGGGCTTCTGTCCCGCTTAAACTGTAAAATTGGTGGGGGCTTATACATATATAAAGTGCCCAGCTGTATATATGTTATATTTTTGCGAAAGAGGTTTATATTGCTGCCCAGGGCGCCCCCCCTGCGCCCTGCACCCTTACAGTGACCGGAGTATGTGAGGTGTATGGGAGCAAAGGCGCACAGCTGCAGTGCTGTGCGTTACCTCAGTGAAGATCATGAAGTCTTCTGCCGCCTCTGAAGTCTTCTTTTCTTCTCATACTCACCCGGCTTCTATCTTCCGGCTCTGCGAGGGGGACGGCGGCGCGGCTCTGGGACGGACGGCGAGGGTGAGATCCTGCGTACCAATCCCACTGGAGCTAATGGTGTCCAGTAGCCTAAGAAGCAGGACCTTGCAACTCAGAGAGTAGGGCTGCTTCTCTCCCCTCAGTCCCTCGATGAGGGAGTCTGTTGCCAGCAGTGCTCCCTGAAAATGAAAAACCTAACAAAATACTTTCTGTCAGAAAGCTCAGGAGAGCTCCTGAAAAGCACCCAGTCTCCACTGGGTACAGTATCAAACTGAGGTCTGGAGGAGGGGCATAGAGGGAGGAGCCAGTGCACACCCAGAACTAAAGTCTTTCTTAAAGTGCCCATGTCTCCTGCGGAGCCCGTCTATCCCCATGGTCCTTACGGAGTCCCCAGCATCCTCTAGGACGTTAGAGAAAATAGGATTTTAATACCTACCGGTAAATCCTTTTCTCTTAGTCCGTAGAGGATGCTGGGCACCCGTCCCAGTGCGTACTGTGTCTGCAGTTATTAAATGGCCCTTAACTCCAGAACATTTATGTGGAGATGAAAACATCCAAGGAAGACTTGACCATCTTCCTTGGATGTTTTCCCCCTGTGTGACTGCTCTTCAGCCTCAGAGGGTTGCATCCGTGGTCCCTAGGATCCCGTCCTGGATCCCGAACCATCGCCCCTCTAGGTGGTGAGAACTGTGCAGCCACCAATGGAGTGAGATTCTGGTCTTGGAAGACAGGATTATCCTCCGGTGCATGTGTAGGTGGGATCCGGACCACTTGTCCAACAGGTCCCACTGGAACACTCTGGCATGGAACCTGCCAAACTGAATGGCCTCGTAGGCCGCAACCATCTTCCCCAGCAACTGAATGCAATGATGGATTAACACTCTTGCTGGTTTCAGAATTTGTTTGACCAGACTCTGGATCTCCAGAGCCTTTCCACTAGAAGAAAACCTCTTCTGTGTCCAGTATCACTCCCAAAAACAACAACCGCGTCATTGGGACCAACTGCGATTTTGGCAAGTTTAGGAGCCAACCATGTTGTTGAAGAACTGTCAGGGAGAGTAGATGTTTTGCACCAACTGGTCCCTGGATCTCGCCTTTATCAGGAGATCATCCAAGTACGGGATAATTGTGACTCCTTGCTTGCGAAGGAGAACCATCATTTCCGCCATCACCCTGGTGAAAATCCTCGGAGCCGTGGACAGACCAAACGGCAACGTCTGAAATTGGTAATGACAATCCTGAATTGCAAACCTCAGGTAGCTTGATGCAGTGGCTAAATGGGAACATATAAGTAGGCATCCTTTATGTCTACCAAAACCATGAAATCTCCTTTATCCCCCGGACTGGAAATCACTACCCTGAGAGATTCCATCTTGAAATTGAATTTCTTTAGGTAGAAATTAAGGGATTTCAGATTTCAGATTGGTCTGACTGAGCCGTCCGGCTTCGGGACCACGAAGAGGCTTGAATAAAAACCTTCTCCCTGCTGACTAAGGCTGATTTGAACAATCGGTGAGGGGGAACGTCTTGAAACCCCAGTTTGTACCCTTGGGACACTATTTGTAAAACCCACGAGTCCAGGTCCGAATGAATCCAGAACTGACTGAAGAGTTTTAGACGTGCCCCCCACTGGTGCGGGCTCCTGCAAGAGAGCCCCAGCGTCATGCAGTGGATTTGGCAGAAGCAGAGGACGATCTCTGCTCCTGCGATCTTGAAGAGGCTACAGACCTCTTCCCTCTTTTCCTTCCTCTACCTGCAAAGAAAGGGGAATCTTAACTTCTTGCATATCTATTGGGCCAAAATGACTGCGTCAGATAATGATGCGTCTTCATCCGTTGAGAGGGAACATAGGGCAAGAAGGATGACTTACCTGCGGGAGCTGCCGAGATCAAATCAACTAGGCCGTCGCCAAACAAGGCTTCACCTTCATAGGGAAGAGACTCCCTTTCTTCTTGGAGTCAGCATCAGCATTCCCTTGGTGAATCCACAATGCCCTCCTATCCGAGACTGCCATGAAATTGGCCCGGTGTAGGATTTTTAAATATGTGTAGTTTACTGTATGCAAAGGTTTAAAACCTTTTAGGAACTGAGATCTAAGGTGTATTACATGTAGTTTAAAAAAAACAAAAAAGGTTTATTTTATGGCAGTAGTTTCCAAACTGGGGTTCTTGCACTGGTAGCATAGTTTGGTGGTCCAGGACCAATTAAAATTATTTATACTTTATTAAATTGGCAAAACCATTCCCTCACAACATAACTGAACCTGAGGATGACATGCTATAAACACAATTTACTTAATTTTATATTTTTTTCTGAATTTCTCAATAAAAAAAACTTTGGCCTAGGGGTGCCGTGAAACAAATTTTGATACTCTAGGGCAGGGGTGTCAAACCCATGGGCCGCATGCCGCCCCCAATGCATCCTTTTGTGGCCCACAGGCCGGGGTCCGACAGGGGTCCTTTTGTGGCCCGATCACCTTGCTTAGAGCGAGGGCAGGAGAGTGCAGCCAGAGTCTTTGCTTTCTATGTGCGGCACCATCTTCCCGAAGAGATCACCGGGAAGATAGTGCCCCTTCCACTGGCTACAGCACAGGTATACTGGGGTGGGGTAGCAAACTGGGGGCCCCAATGGGCCCCTCCAGCAGTCCCTCTACCAAAACACGTCTTTTGGTGGTTTTGCGGTGTTGTTATAACTACATGGTGACGATACTGTAGCACAGAGATTTTCAACCATTTACAACTCACGTCACACAGAACAAGATTTAAATATTGACAAGGCACACTGAAATATAATGGTGATGCATGGTGCAGTATCGTGTCCTAGGATGTCATGTCGCAGCTTCTCCATAGGTAACGCCTGAACAGGCCCGGTGACAGGGGGGACAAAGGGGACACTTGTTCAGGGCTCCAAGTATTAAGAACAGAAATAATGGGGCCACAGTGCCAATATTGCTTTTTAAAGTGTATCCACCAACTGCTCAATTTAAGCAGGAAAACAATTAACAGGCCAACTAAACCCTCCCCCCTCCTTTTACCCCATCACTTTGTCCAGTCCCTGTGGTCCATACTGTATTGCCATTATTATGCATGTTGCTGTGCTGGCCCTTTTCTGAATGTCCCTGCCACCGCCACCGAAGAGCTGGATAGCCCAGTATGAAAACCACCTGCCGGCCTCACTGACGGTCCGAGTCAAAGGCTCCATTTTTTTTTAAAGATCCCTCTGCCAAGTTAAGGGGGGGTTGAGGGGGCCCCAGAGATATCAGTGTACTGGGCCCCGAGATTTCTGTTGCTGGCCCTGACCCTCAGGGGCGTATCTACCCCTTGGCCAGGATGGCACTTGCCAGGGGCACCATCCAGCTGTGCCAACCGTGGCTAAGGGATAGAGTTCTGCAGTCTCGAAAGGGCGCTATGGCAATCAGCGTGGGACTGACCAATTAGACGGTGAGGGAAGGATACTGAAATTGTCCCAACCCTGTTACAGTTTGAAACGCCCCTCAACTGCTGTCCACTGCTTCACTCCTAGCTCTGCCCCTTTGAAATTATTAATCCCTACCCCCTGGTAGGCGGAGTTCTCCAGGCCCATACTCAGGAGTCACCACTGCTGTACATTATGTGCCGGTTGTAGAGGCAGAGCGGGGAACATCAGAGAACGCCACAAATTACACAGTGGGCAAGGAGATGGCTGGAGACAGCTGCACAGCCATGCCTTGCAAGTTCGAGAGAGCTGTTGAATTTCAGCACTTCAAGTCAGAGCCTGCCCCCTGCTGCCCAAGCAGTCCGTGACAGTTAGTGTCGAGGAGGGGGGGATTTGTGCATGTGTGCTATCAGTGTGTGTGTGGGGGGGTGGAGGATGTGTGTGACTGTGAGGGAGCTGTCAGTGTCAGTGGGGAGAGGAGCAGGAGGGAGTTGTCAGTGTGTGGAAGTGATGAGAGTTGTCAGTACTGGGGAAATGTGTGTGTGTGTGTACTAGATTTAGGAGTGTGTGTTTGTGAGAGGTTTCAGTTGGGGAATTAGAGTTCATACAGTAATTAAATGTTTTCATATTGAGAACTACATCTCCCAGCATATACAGTGTGCTGGGGATGCTAACAAGCTTTATTTAAAAGTTTAAAAAACATTGCTTTTATGACTGCAATGGTTAAAAAGGGAGAGCTATAAATCAATTTATCAGTGAATGATCGCAGTTTGAGCTGTTACATTTTACTGAACCACCTATCCCTCCACACTCACTACCTGTCCTCAGGATACATTTACCATCCCGGCAGACGGTATACCGGCGGTCATTTGACCGATGTTGGAATCCTGACACCACTTGGGAGACTGGTGCCAGCACACAGACAGCCAACATCCCGAAGGCGAGTATTGGAGGGAGGGTTAGGACCGGGGGAGGGGGTGTTAGGGAAGGCACTAGGAGGGGGGGGGGGGTTAGTCCTAGCTGCCACCCCCTGAGGGTTAGCCCTATCCGCCACCCCCCCAGAGGGTTAGGATTAGGTATCATGTGACTGCTGGAATCCCGAGCGCCGGATGCCATACCCAACCCCCTTTACTTTTTCAGGCATTTCTATCTCTCCTCTCTCTATGGTGTTCCGATTGCCCACTTTCCCTTGTGCTTTTCTCTCTCTCTCTCTCTCCTTTGTTTAGAGCATCAGTTTCTGTAGTCCACTTTATCCTTATTTTTTCCAGTGTTTCACTATCTCTCTGATGTAATGAGGATGTATGGTCTAGAGGGATCAGTAATGCATTGTACTGTATAGAGGCGTCAGGGATGTAGCGTAGGGTATAGAGGCGTCAGGGATGTAGCGTAGGTTATAGAGGCATCAGGAATGTAGCGTAGGGAATAGAGGCATCAGGGATGTAGCGTAGGGTATAGAGGCGTCAGGGATGTAGCATAGGGAATAGAGGCGTCAGGGATGTAGCGTAGGGAATAGAGGCGTCAGGGATTTAGCTTAGGGAATATAGGCATCAGGGATGTACTAGCAGGTATATAGAGGTCAGTGTACTGTATAGAGGGTAGAGATGAGCGGGTTCGGTTCCTCGGAATCCGAACCCGCCCGAACTTCAGGTTTTTTTACACGGGGCCGAGCGACTCGGATCTTCCCGCCTTGCTCGGTTAACCCGAGCGCGCCCGAACGTCATCATCCCGCTGTTGGATTCTCGCGAGGCTCGTATTCTATCGCGAGACTCGGATTCTATATAAGGAGCCGCGCGTCGCCGCCATTTTCACACGTGCATTGAGATTGATAGGGAGAGGACGTGGCTGGCGTCCTCTCCGTTTAGACTAGAGTACTAGAGAGAGACACAAATTTTGGGGAGCATATTATTAGGAGGAGTACTACTTGCTGCTGATAGTGTGACCAGTGACCACCAGTTTAATTAATCCGTTCTCTGCCTGAAAAAAAACGATACACAGTGTGACACAGTCACATACCATATCTGTGCTCAGCCCAGTGTGCTGCATTATATATAATACTGTATATCATTATCTGACTGTGCTGAGTGCTCACTGCTCACACAGCTTAATTGTGGGGGAGACTGGGGAGCAGTTATAGCAGGAGTACATATTTTAAGTACAGTGCACACTTTTGCTGCCAGAGTGCCACTGCCAGTGTGACTGACCAGTGACCACTGACCACCAGTATTGTGATTGTCTGCTGACCACCAGTATATTGTGATTGTCTGCCTGAAAAAGTTAAACACTCGTCGTGTGGTGTTTTTATAAACGCATTCTGCAGACAGTGTCCAGCAGGTCCGTCATTACATAATATATACCTGTCCGGCTGCAGTACTAGTGTGATATATATATATATATTTTAATTTTATCTCATTATCATCCAGTCTATATTAGCAGCAGACACAGTACGGTAGTCCACGGCTGTAGCTACCTCTGTGTCGGCAGTCGCTCGTCCATCCATAATTGTATACCACCTACCCGTGGTTTTTTTTTTTTCTATCTTCTTGATACTAGTAGCTTACTTTAGGAGTCTGCAGTGCTGAGTCTGACAGACAGTGTCCAGCAGGTCCGTCATTACATAATATATACCTGTCCGGCTGCAGTACTAGTGTGATATATAATATATATATATTTTAATTTTATCTCATTATCATCCAGTCTATATTAGCAGCAGACACAGTACGGTAGTCCACGGCTGTAGCTACCTCTGTGTCGGCAGTCGCTCGTCCATCCATAATTGTATACCACCTACCCGTGGTTTTTTTTTTATATCTTCTTGATACTAGTAGCTTACTTTAGGAGTCTGCAGTGCTGACAGACAGTGTCCAGCAGGTCCGTCATTACATAATATATACCTGTCCGGCTGCAGTACTAGTGTGATATATATATATATATATTTTAATTTTATCTCATTATCATCCAGTCTATATTAGCAGCAGACACAGTACGGTAGTCCACGGCTGTAGCTACCTCTGTGTCGGCAGTCGCTCGTCCATCCATAATTGTATACCACCTACCCGTGGTTTTTTTTTTTTCTATCTTCTTGATACTAGTAGCTTACTTTAGGAGTCTGCAGTGCTGACAGACAGTGTCCAGCAGGTCCGTCATTACATAATATATACCTGTCCGGCTGCAGTACTAGTGTGATATATATATATATTTTAATTTTATCTCATTATCATCCAGTCTATATTAGCAGCAGACACAGTACGGTAGTCCACGGCTGTAGTTACCTCTGTGTCGGCAGTCGCTCGTCCATCCATAATTGTATACCACCTACCCGTGGTTTTTTTTTTTTTCTATCTTCTTGATACTAGTAGCTTACTTTAGGAGTCTGCAGTGCTGACAGACAGTGTCCAGCAGGTCCGTCATTACATAATATATACCTGTCCGGCTGCAGTACTAGTGTGATATATATATATATATTAATTTTATCTCATTATCATCCAGTCTATATTAGCAGCAGACACAGTACGGTAGTCCACGGCTGTAGCTACCTCTGTGTCGGCAGTCGCTCGTCATCCATAAGTATACTAGTATCCATCCATCTCCATTGTTTACCTGAGGTGCCTTTTAGTTGTGCCTATTAAAATATGGAGAACAAAAATGTTGAGGTTCCAAAAATAGGGAAAGATCAAGATCGACTTCCACCTCGTGCTGAAGCTGCTGCCACTAGTCATGGCCGAGACGATGAAATGCCAGCAACGTTGTCTGCCAAGGCCGATGCCCAATGTCATAGTACAGAGCATGTAAAATCCAAAACACCAAATATCAGTAAAAAAAGGACTCAAAAATCTAAAATAAAATTGTCGGAGGAGAAGCGTAAACTTGCCAATATGCCATTTACCACACGGAGTGGCAAGGAACGGCTGAGGCCCTGGCCTATGTTCATGGCTAGTGGTTCAGCTTCACATGAGGATGGAAGCACTCAGCCTCTCGCTAGAAAAATGAAAAGACTCAAGCTGGCAAAAGCACAGCAAAGAACTGTGCGTTCTTCGAAATCCCAAATCCACAAGGAGAGTCCAATTGTGTCGGTTGCGATGCCTGACCTTCCCAACACTGGACGTGAAGAGCATGCGCCTTCCACCATTTGCACGCCCCCTGCAAGTGCTGGAAGGAGCACCCGCAGTCCAGTTCCTGATAGTCAGATTGAAGATGTCAGTGTTGAAGTACACCAGGATGAGGAGGATATGGGTGTTGCTGGCGCTGGGGAGGAAATTGACCAGGAGGATTCTGATGGTGAGGTGGTTTGTTTAAGTCAGGCACCCGGGGAGACACCTGTTGTCCGTGGGAGGAATATGGCCATTGACATGCCTGGTGAAAATACCAAAAAAATCAGCTCTTCGGTGTGGAAGTATTTCAACAGAAATGCGGACAACAGGTGTCAAGCCGTGTGTTGCCTTTGTCAAGCTGTAATAAGTAGGGGTAAGGACGTTAACCACCTCGGAACATCCTCCCTTATACGTCACCTGCAGCGCATTCATAATAAGTCAGTGACAAGTTCAAAAACTTTGGGCGACAGCGGAAGCAGTCCACTGACCAGTAAATCCCTTCCTCTTGTAACCAAGCTCACGCAAACCACCCCACCAACTCCCTCAGTGTCAATTTCCTCCTTCCCCAGGAATGCCAATAGTCCTGCAGGCCATGTCACTGGCAATTCTGACGAGTCCTCTCCTGCCTGGGATTCCTCCGATGCATCCTTGCGTGTAACGCCTACTGCTGCTGGCGCTGCTGTTGTTGCTGCTGGGAGTCGATGGTCATCCCAGAGGGGAAGTCGTAAGCCCACTTTTACTACTTCCACCAAGCAATTGACTGTCCAACAGTCCTTTGCGAGGAAGATTAAATATCACAGCAGTCATCCTGTTGCAAAGCGGATAACTGAGGCCTTGACAACTATGTTGGTGTTAGACGTGCGTCCGGTATCCGCCGTTAGTTCACAGGGAACTAGACAATTTCTTGAGGTAGTGTGCCCCCGTTACCAAATACCATCTAGGTTCCACTTCTCTAGGCAGGCGATACCGAGAATGTACACGGACGTCAGAAAAAGACTCACCAGTGTCCTAAAAAATGCAGTTGTACCCAATGTCCACTTAACCACGGACATGTGGACAAGTGGAGCAGGGCAGGGTCAGGACTATATGACTGTGACAGCCCACTGGGTAGATGTATGGACTCCCGCCGCAAGAACAGCAGCGGCGGCACCAGTAGCAGCATCTCGCAAACGCCAACTCTTTCCTAGGCAGGCTACGCTTTGTATCACCGGTTTCCAGAATACGCACACAGCTGAAAACCTCTTACGGCAACTAAGGAAGATCATCGCGGAATGGCTTACCCCAATTGGACTCTCCTGTGGATTTGTGGCATCGGACAACGCCAGCAATATTGTGTGTGCATTAAATATGGGCAAATTCCAGCACGTCCCATGTTTTGCACATACCTTGAATTTGGTGGTGCAGAATTATTTAAAAAACGAGAGGGGCGTGCAAGAGATGCTGTCGGTGGCCAGAAGAATTGCGGGACACTTTCGGCGTACAGGCACCACGTACAGAAGACTGGAGCAACACCAAAAACGCCTGAACCTGCCCTGCCATCATCTGAAGCAAGAAGTGGTAACGAGGTGGAATTCAACCCTATATATGCTTCAGAGGTTGGAGGAGCAGCAAAAGGCCATTCAAGCCTATACAATTGAGCACGATATAGGAGGTGGAATGCACCTGTCTCAAGCGCAGTGGAGAATGATTTCAACGTTGTGCAAGGTTCTGCTGCCCTTTGAACTTGCCACACGTGAAGTCAGTTCGGACACTGCCAGCCTGAGTCAGGTCATTCCCCTCATCAGGCTTTTGCAGAAGAAGCTGGAGACATTGAAGGAGGAGCTAACACAGAGCGATTCCGCTAGGCATGTGGGACTTGTGGATGGAGCCCTTAATTCGCTTAACAAGGATTCACGGGTGGTCAATCCGTTGAAATCAGAGCACTACATTTTGGCCACCGTGCTCGATCCTAGATTTAAAACCTACCTTGGATCTCTCTTTCCGGCACACACAAGTCTGCTGGGGTTCAAAGACCTGCTGGTGAGAAAATTGTCAAGTCAAGCGGAACGCGACCTGTCAACATCTCCTCCTTCACATTCTCCTGCAACTGGGGGTGCGAGGAAAAGGCTCAGAATTCCGAGCCCACCCGCTGGCGGTGATGCAGGGCAGTCTGGAGCGACTGCTGATGCTGACATCTGGTCCGGACTGAAGGACCTGACAACGATTACGGAGTCGGACATGTCGTCTACTGGCACTGCATATGATTCTCTCCCCATTGAAAGAATGGTGGAGGATTATATGAGTGACCGCATCCAAGTAGGCACGTCAGACAGTCCGTACTTATACTGGCAGGAAAAAGAGGCAATTTGGAGGCCCTTGCACAAACTGGCTTTATTCTACCTAAGTTGCCCTCCCACAAGTGTGTACTCCGAAAGAGTGTTTAGTGCCGCCGCTCACCTTGTCAGCAATCGGCGTACGAGGTGACTTCCAGAAAATGTGGAGAAGATGATGTTCATTAAAATGAATTATAATCAATTCCTCCGTGGAGACATTGACCAGCAGCAATTGCCTCCACAAAGTACACAGGGAGCTGAGATGGTGGATTCCAGTGGGGACGAATTGATAATCTGTGAGGAGGGGGATGTACACGGTGATATATCGGAGGATGATGATGAGGTGGACATCTTGCCTCTGTAGAGCCAGTTTGTGCAAGGAGAGATTAATTGCTTCTTTTTTGGTGGGGGTCCAAACCAACCCGTCATTTCAGTCACAGTCGTGTGGCAGACCCTGTCGCTGAAATGATTTTTTTGCCAGCATATTTCTTTTTCTCTGCAACCCACTGCTAAATTGTGCTTCCTAGATGTTTTTATAAAATCACTGAATCAAATCTAACTCTGATTACATCAGAGAAGGCCAGGTACCCTACACCATAACAGGGGGTATGAAATTTGACTTGTCTACTTAAAGATCACCAAAATCTGATAACAAGGTCAATTATGTCCCTGGGTGGGATTGAACCACCAACCTTTTGGTTAATAGCCATACATACTAACTGATTGCGCCACAGAGACACTTTGCAAAAGTTCCTACTGACAAAGGCTAATAAGCATTCATCTAAAACGTTTCCTAGAAAAACTTTAAAAAGTCAATAATCTGGAGAGTTTTTGTAAGATGTTTCTTCCATCAACCAACGAAAAAACACATTGGTACTTTCCCATGATGAGCGAGTGCTTCAGGATCTCTTGCACTTACATGTGCAGCAGAGTACTGCAATGGAAGCATGCTGGGCCCATAAGCCAGAGGTAGGCAGATTGAAACTATCCTCTGCTATATGCATTTTTTTTGTTAATTAAAGTAATCGAAAACTGGGATTGATATTTTGGCTCTTTTATTTTTACTTAAAGTACAATAACTTTTACCATTTTAATTTGTTTTAATAGTATATTGACAGTATTGTTTTCTTTCAAAAATCCACTTAATTTTCTTTACCCTATTATTTAAATGGTAATTGACAAAAACAAACTACATTGTCACCAGAAGAGCAATTCAAAATGTACAAGTGATATATTAAAATCATCTTTCCAGCTTGAATTTCAATGATGCATTGGGGCAACGATTTTGTGAGAAACATCTTCACCCTTAAATAAAGATTTTCTTAATTCCTTACCTGTGTGCTAATTAGATATCACCTTGTTTTCATATTAAACAGACTTCCACATGAGAAAGCAGCAAGGATGCAGTGGCGTTAATGTTTCCTGGTGTCAACCTGTATTATTTCAGTAGACATTGAAATGAGGATGCATCTTGCTGCCTTTCCAATGAAGCAAGTTTAATTTAGTAATAGGTGAAAAACCATCCCTACAAAGGTGTTAATCAGAGACTTGGCTTTGTGGACACTTTTCAGAGAACAAATTTGTTAGCATAAAAATAAAGCCAGAAAATGAAGAGCTGTTTAATCACGCAATTTGATTTTTTTGCCAGCATATTTCTTTTTCTCTGCAACCCACTGCTAAATTGTGCTTCCTAGATGTTTTTATAAAATCACTGAATCAAATCTAACTCTGATTACATCAGAGAAGGCCAGGTGCCCTACACCATAACAGGGGGTATGAAATTTGACTTGTCTACTTAAAGATCACCAAAATCTGATAACAAGGTCAATTACGTCCCTGGGTGGGATTGAACCACCAACCTTTTGGTTAATAGCCGTACACACTAACTGATTGCGCCACAGAGACACATTGCGAAAGTATATACTGACAAGGGCTAATAAGCATTCATCTAAAACGTTTCCTAGAAAAACTTTAAAAAGTCAATAATCTGGAGAGTTTTTGTAAGATGTTTCTTCCATCAACCAACGAAGAAACACATTGGTACTTTCCCATGATGAGTGAGTGCTTCAGGATCTCTTGCACTTACATGTGCAGCAGAGTACAGCAATGGAAGCATGCTGGGCTCATAACCCAGAGGTAGGCAGATTGAAACTATCCTCTGCTGTATGCTTTTTTTTTTTGTTAATTAAAGTGATCCAAAACTGGGATTGATATTTTGGCTCTTTTATTTTTACTTAAAGTACAATAACTTTTACCATTTTAATTTGTTTTAATAGTATATTGACAGTATTGTTTTCTTTCAAAAATCCACTTCATTTTCTTTACCCTATTATTAAAATGGTAATTGACAAAAACAAACTACATTGTCACCAGAAGAGCAATACAAAATGTACAAGTGATATATTAAAATCATCTTTCCAGCTTGAATTTCAATGATGCATTGGGGCAACGATTTTGTGAGAAACATCTTCACCCTTAAATAAAGATTTTCTTAATTCCTTACATGTGTGCTAATTAGATATCACCTTGTTTTCACATTAAACAGACTTCCACATGAGAAAGCAGCAAGGATGCAGTGGCGTTAATGTTTCCTGGTGACAACCTGTATTATTTCAGTAGACATTGAAATGAGGATGCATCTTGCTGCCTTTCCAATGAAGCAAGTTTAATTTAGTAATAGGTGAAAAACCATCCCTACAAAGGTGTTAATCAGAGACTTGGCTTTGTGGACACTTTTCAGAGAACAAATTTGTTAGCATAAAAATAAAGCCAGAAAATGAAGAGCTGTTTAATCACTCAAATGGATTTTTTTGCCAGCATATTTCTTTTTCTCTGCAACCCACTGCTAAATTGTGCTTCCTAGCTGTTTTTATAAAATCACTGAATCAAATCTAACTCTGATTACATCAGAGAAGGCCAGGTACCCTACACCATAACAGGGGGTATGAAATTTTGACTTGTCTACTTAAAGATCACCAAAATCTGATAACAAGGTCAATTACGTACCTGGGTGGGATTGAACCACCAACCTTTTGGTTAATAGCCGTACACACTAACTGATTGCGCCACAGAGACACATTGCGAAAGTCTATACTGACAAGGGCTAATAAGCATTCATCTAAAACGTTTCCTAGAAAAACTTTAAAAAGTCAATAATCTGGAGAGTTTTTGTAAGATGTTTCTTCCATCAACCAACGAAGAAACACATTGGTACTTTCCCATGATGAGTGAGTGCTTCAGGATCTCTTGCACTTACATGTGCAGCAGAGTACAGCAATGGAAGCATGCTGGGCTCATAACCCAGAGGTAGGCAGATTGAAACTATCCTCTGCTGTATGCTTTTTTTTTTGTTAATTAAAGTGATCCAAAACTGGGATTGATATTTTGGCTCTTTTATTTTTACTTAAAGTACAATAACTTTTACCATTTTAATTTGTTTTAATAGTATATTGACAGTATTGTTTTCTTTCAAAAATCCACTTCATTTTCTTTACCCTATTATTAAAATGGTAATTGACAAAAACAAACTACATTGTCACCAGAAGAGCAATACAAAATGTACAAGTGATATATTAAAATCATCTTTCCAGCTTGAATTTCAATGATGCATTGGGGCAACGATTTTGTGAGAAACATCTTCACCCTTAAATAAAGATTTTCTTAATTCCTTACCTGTGTGCTAATTAGATATCACCTTGTTTTCACATTAAACAGACTTCCACATGAGAAAGCAGCAAGGATGCAGTGGCGTTAATGTTTCCTGGTGTCAACCTGTATTATTTCAGTAGACATTGAAATGAGGATGCATCTTGCTGCCTTTCCAATGAAGCAAGTTTAATTTAGTAATAGGTGAAAAACCATCCCTACAAAGGTGTTAATCAGAGACTTGGCTTTGTGGACACTTTTCAGAGAACAAATTTGTTAGCATAAAAATAAAGCCAGAAAATGAAGAGCTGTTTAATCACTCAAATGGATTTTTTTGCCAGCATATTTCTTTTTCTCTGCAACCCACTGCTAAATTGTGCTTCCTAGCTGTTTTTATAAAATCACTGAATCAAATCTAACTCTGATTACATCAGAGAAGGCCAGGTACCCTACACCATAACAGGGGGTTTGAAATTTTGACTTGTCTACTTAAAGATCACCAAAATCTGATAACAAGGTCAATTACGTACCTGGGTGGGATTGAACCACCAACCTTTTGGTTAATAGCCGTACACACTAACTGATTGCGCCACAGAGACACATTGCGAAAGTATATACTGACAAGGGCTAATAAGCATTCATCTAAAACGTTTCCTAGAAAAACTTTAAAAAGTCAATAATCTGGAGAGTTTTTGTAAGATGTTTCTTCCATCAACCAACGAAGAAACACATTGGTACTTTCCCATGATGAGTGAGTGCTTCAGGATCTCTTGCACTTACATGTGCAGCAGAGTACAGCAATGGAAGCATGCTGGGCTCATAACCCAGAGGTAGGCAGATTGAAACTATCCTCTGCTGTATGCTTTTTTTTTTGTTAATTAAAGTGATCCAAAACTGGGATTGATATTTTGGCTCTTTTATTTTTACTTAAAGTACAATAACTTTTACCATTTTAATTTGTTTTAATAGTATATTGACAGTATTGTTTTCTTTCAAAAATCCACTTCATTTTCTTTACCCTATTATTAAAATGGTAATTGACAAAAACAAACTACATTGTCACCAGAAGAGCAATACAAAATGTACAAGTGATATATTAAAATCATATTTCCAGCTTGAATTTCAATGATGCATTTGGGCAACGATTTTGTGAGAAACATCTTCATCCTTAAATATTTTCGTAATTTCTTACCTGTGTGCTAATTAGATATCACCTTGTTTTCACATTAAACAGACTTCCACTTGAGAAAGCAGCAAGGATGCAGTGGCGTTAATGTTTCCTGGTGTCAACCTGTATTATTTCAGTAGACATTGAAATGAGGATGCATCTTGCTGCCTTTCCAATGAAGCAAGTTTAATTTAGTAATAGGTGAAAAACCATCCCTACAAAGGTGTTAATCAGAGACTTGGCTTTGTGGACACTTTTCAGAGAACAAATTTGTTAGCATAAAAATAAAGCCAGAAAATGAAGAGCTGTTTAATCACGCAATTTGATTTTTTTGCCAGCATATTTCTTTTTCTCTGCAACCCACTGCTAAATTGTGCTTCCTAGATGTTTTTATAAAATCACTGAATCAAATCTAACTCTGATTAAATCAGAGAAGGCCAGGTACCCTACACCATAACAGGGGGTATGAAATTTGACTTGCCTACTTAAAGATCACCAAAATCTGATAACAAGGTCAATTAGGTCCCTGGGTGGGATTGAACCACCAACCTTTTGGTTAATAGCCATACATACTAACTGATTGCGCCACAGAGACACTTTGCAAAAGTTCATACTGACAAAGGCTAATAAGCATTCATCTAAAACGTTTCCTAGAAAAACTTTAAAAAGTCAATAATCTGGAGAGTTTTTGTAAGATGTTTCTTCCATCAACCAACGAAGAAACACATTGGTACTTTCCCATGATGAGTGAGTGCTTCAGGATCTCTTGCACTTACATGTGCAGCAGAGTACTGCAATGGAAGCATGCTGGGCCCATAAGCCAGAGGTAGGCAGATTGAAACTATCCTCTGCTATATGCATTTTTTTTTGTTAATTAAAGTAATCCAAAACTGGGATTGATATTTTGGCTCTTTTATTTTTACTTAAAGTACAATAACTTTTACAATTTTAATTTGTTTTAATAGTATATTGACAGTATTGTTTTCTTTCAGAAATCCACTTCATTTTCTTTACCCTATTATTAAAATGGTAATTGACAAAAACAAACTACATTGTCACCAGAAGAGCAATACAAAATGTACAAGTGATATATTAAAATCATCTTTCCAGCTTGAATTTCAATGATGCATTGGGGCAACGATTTTGTGAGAAACATCTTCACCCTTAAATAAAGATTTTCTTAATTCCTTACCTGTGTGCTAATTAGATATCACCTTGTTTTCACATTAAACAGACTTCCACATGAGAAAGCAGCTTAAACAGCTCTTCATTTTCTGGCTTTATTTTTATGCTAACTAATTTGTTCTCTGAAAAGTGTCCACAAAGCCAAGTCTCTGATTAACACCTTTGTAGGGATGGTTTTTCACCTATTACTAAATTAAACTTGCTTCATTGGAAAGGCAGCAAGATGCATCCTCATTTCAATGTCTACTGAAATAATACAGGTTGACACCAGGAAACATTAACGCCACTGCATCCTTGCTGCTTTCTCATGTGGAAGTCTGTTTAATGTGAAAACAAGGTGATATCTAATTAGCACACAGGTAAGGAATTAAGAAAATCTTTATTTAAGGGTGAAGATGTTTCTCACAAAATCGTTGCCCCAATGCATCATTGAAATTCAAGCTGGAAAGATGATTTTAATATATCACTTGTACATTTTGTATTGCTCTTCTGGTGACAATGTAGTTTGTTTTTGTCAATTACCATTTTAATAATAGGGTAAAGAAAATGAAGTGGATTTCTGAAAGAAAACAATACTGTCAATATACTATTAAAACAAATTAAAATGGTAAAAGTTATTGTACTTTAAGTAAAAATAAAAGAGCCAAAATATCAATCCCAGTTTTGGATTACTTTAATTAACAAAAAAAAATGCATATAGCAGAGGATAGTTTCAGTCTGCCTACCTCTGGGTTATGGGCCCAGCATGCTTCCATTGCAGTACTCTGCTGCACATGTAAGAGATCCTGAAGCACTCACTCATCATGGGAAAGTACCAATGTGTTTCTTCGTTGGTTGATGGAAGAAACATCTTACAAAAACTCTCCAGATTATTGACTTTTTAAAGTTTTTCTAGGAAACGTTTTAGATGAATGCTTATTAGCCTTTGTCAGTATGAACTTTTGCAAAGTGTCTCTGTGGCGCAATCAGTTAGTATGTACGGCTATTAACCAAAACATTGGTGGTTCAATCCCACCCAGTGACCTAATTGACCTTGTTATCAGATTTTGGTGATCTTTAAGTAGACAAGTCAAATTTCATACCCCCTGTTATGGTGTAGGGTACCTGGCCTTCTCTGATGTAATCAGAGTTAGATTTGATTCAGTGATTTTATAAAAACATCTAGGAAGCACAATTTAGCAGTGGGTTGCAGAGAAAAAGAAATATGCTGGCAAAAAAATCAAATTGCGTGATTAAACAGCTCTTCATTTTCTTGCTTTATTTTTATGCTAACAAATTTGTTCTCTGAAAAGTGTCCACAAAGCCAAGTCTCTGATTAACACCTTTGTAGGGATGGTTTTTCACCTATTACTAAATTAAACTTGCTTCATTGGAAAGGCAGCAAGATGCATCCTCATTTCAATGTCTACTGAAATAATACAGGTTGACACCAGGAAACATTAACGCCACTGCAACCTTGCTGCTTTCTCATGTGGAAGTCTGTTTAATGTGAAAACAAGGTGATATCTAATTAGCACACAGGTAAGAAATTACGAAAATCTTTATTTAAGGGTGAAGATGTTTCTCACAAAATCGTTGCCCCAATGCATCATTGAAATTCAAGCTGGAAAGATGATTTTAATATATCACTTGTACATTTTGTATTGCTCTTCTGGTGACAATGTAGTTTGTTTTTGTCAATTACCATTTTAATAATAGGGTAAAGAAAATGAAGTGGATTTTTGAAAGAAAACAATACTGTCAATATACTATTAAAACAAAATAAATGGTAAAAGTTATTGTACTTTAAGTAAAAATAAAAGAGACAAAATATCAATCCCAGTTTTGGATTACTTTAATTAACAAAAAAAAATGCATATAGCAGAGGATAGTTTCAATCTGCCTACCTCTGGCTTATGGGCCCAGCATGCTTCTATTGCAGTACTCTGCTGCACATGTAAGTGCAAGAGATCCTGAAGCACTCACTCATCATGGGAAAGTACCAATGTGTTTCTTCGTTGATTGATGGAAGAAACATCTTACAAAAACTCTCCAGATTATTGATTTTTTAAAGTTTTTCTAGGAAACGTTTTAGATGAATGCTTATTAGCCTTTGTCAGTACGGACTTTTGCAAAGTGTCTCTGTGGCGCAATCAGTTAGTATGTATGGCTATTAACCAAAAGGTTGGTGGTTCAATCCCACCCAGGGACGTAATTGACCTTGTTATCAGATTTTGGTGATCTTTAAGTAGACAAGTCAAATTTCATACCCCCTGTTATGGTGTAGGGTACCTGGCCTTCTCTGATGTAATCAGAGTTAGATTTGATTCAGTGATTTTATAAAAACATCTAGGAAGCACAATTTAGCAGTGGGTTGCAGAGAAAAAGAAATATGCTGGCAAAAAAATCAAATTGCGTGATTAAACAGCTCTTCATTTTCTGGCTTTATTTTTATGCTAACAAATTTGTTCTCTGAAAAGTGTCCACAAAGCCAAGTCTCTGATTAACACCTTTGTAGGGATGGTTTTTCACCTATTACTAAATTAAACTTGCTTCATTGGAAAGGCAGCAAGATGCATCCTCATTTCAATGTCTACTGAAATAATACAGGTTGACACCAGGAAACATTAACGCCACTGCATCCTTGCTGCTTTCTCATGTGGAAGTCTGTTTAATATGAAAAGAAGGTGATATCTAATTAGCACACAGGTAAGGAATTAAGAAAATCTTTATTTAAGGGTGAAGATGTTTCTCACAAAATCGTTGCCCCAATGCATCATTGAAATTCAAGCTGGAAAGATGATTTTAATATATCACTTGTACATTTTGAATTGCTCTTCTGGTGACAATGTAGTTTGTTTTTGTCAATTACCATTTAAATAATAGGGTAAAGAAAATTAAGTGGATTTTTGAAAGAAAACAATACTGTCAATATACTATTAAAACAAATTAAAATGGTAAAAGTTATTGTACTTTAAGTAAAAATAAAAGAGCCAAAATATCAATCCCAGTTTTGGATTACTTTAATTAACAAACAAAAAAAAATGCATATAGCAGAGAATAGTTTCAATCTGCCTACCTCTGGGTTATGGGCCCAGCATGCTTCCATTGCTGTACTCTGCTGCACATGTAAGTGCAAGAGATCCTGAAGCACTCACTCATCATGGGAAAGTACCAATGTGTTTCTTCTTTGGTTGATGGAAGAAACATCTTACAAAAACTCTCCAGATTATTGACTTTTTAAAGTTTTTCTAGGAAACGTTTTAGATGAATGCTTATTAGCCCTTGTCAGTATATACTTTCACAATGTGTCTCTGTGGCGCAATCAGTTAGTGTGTACGGCTATTAACCAAAAGGTTGGTGGTTCCAATCCCACCCAGGTACGTAATTGACCTTGTTATCAGATTTTGGTGATCTTTAAGTAGACAAGTCAAAATTTCAAACCCCCTGTTATGGTGTAGGGTACCTGGCCTTCTCTGATGTAATCAGAGTTAGATTTGATTCAGTGATTTTATAAAAACAGCTAGGAAGCACAATTTAGCAGTGGGTTGCAGAGAAAAAGAAATATGCTGGCAAAAAAATCCATTTGAGTGATTAAACAGCTCTTCATTTTCTGGCTTTATTTTTATGCTAACAAATTTGTTCTCTGAAAAGTGTCCACAAAGCCAAGTCTCTGATTAACACCTTTGTAGGGATGGTTTTTCACCTATTACTAAATTAAACTTGCTTCATTGGAAAGGCAGCAAGATGCATCCTCATTTCAATGTCTACTGAAATAATACAGGTTGACACCAGGAAACATTAACGCCACTGCATCCTTGCTGCTTTCTCATGTGGAAGTCTGTTTAATGTGAAAACAAGGTGATATCTAATTAGCACACAGGTAAGGAATTAAGAAAATCTTTATTTAAGGGTGAAGATGTTTCTCACAAAATCGTTGCCGCAATGCATCATTGAAATTCAAGCTGGAAAGATAATTTTAATATATCACTTGTACATTTTGTATTGCTCTTCTGGTGACAATGTAGTTTGTTTTTGTCAATTACCATTTTAATAATAGGGTAAAGAAAATGAAGTGGATTTTTGAAAGAAAACAATACTGTCAATATACTATTAAAACAAATTAAAATGGTAAAAGTTATTGTACTTTAAGTAAAAATAAAAGAGCCAAAATATCAATCCCAGTTTTGGATCACTTTAATTAACAAAAAAAAAAAGCATACAGCAGAGGATAGTTTCAATCTGCCTACCTCTGGGTTATGAGCCCAGCATGCTTCCATTGCTGTACTCTGCTGCACATGTAAGTGCAAGAGATCCTGAAGCACTCACGATGAGTGAGTGCTTCAGGATCTCTTGCACTTACATGTGCAGCAGAGTACAGCAATGGAAGCATGCTGGGCTCATAACCCAGAGGTAGGCAGATTGAAACTATCCTCTGCTCGTTGGTTGATGGAAGAAACATCTTACAAAAACTCTCCAGATTATTGACTTTTTAAAGTTTTTCTAGGAAACGTTTTAGATGAATGCTTATTAGCCCTTGTCAGTATATACTTTCGCAATGTGTCTCTGTGGCGCAATCAGTTAGTGTGTACGGCTATTAACCAAAAGGTTGGTGGTTCAATCCCACCCAGGTACGTAATTGACCTTGTTATCAGATTTTGGTGATCTTTAAGTAGACAAGTCAAAATTTCAAACCCCCTGTTATGGTGTAGGGTACCTGGCCTTCTCTGATGTAATCAGAGTTAGATTTGATTCAGTGATTTTATAAAAACAGCTAGGAAGCACAATTTAGCAGTGGGTTGCAGAGAAAAAGAAATATGCTGGCAAAAAAATCCATTTGAGTGATTAAACAGCTCTTCATTTTCTGGCTTTATTTTTATGCTAACAAATTTGTTCTCTGAAAAGTGTCCACAAAGCCAAGTCTCTGATTAACACCTTTGTAGGGATGGTTTTTCACCTATTACTAAATTAAACTTGCTTCATTGGAAAGGCAGCAAGATGCATCCTCATTTCAATGTCTACTGAAATAATACAGGTTGACACCAGGAAACATTAACGCCACTGCATCCTTGCTGCTTTCTCATGTGGAAGTCTGTTTAATGTGAAAACAAGGTGATATCTAATTAGCACACAGGTAAGGAATTAAGAAAATCTTTATTTAAGGGTGAAGATGTTTCTCACAAAATCGTTGCCCCAATGCATCATTGAAATTCAAGCTGGAAAGATGATTTTAATATATCACTTGTACATTTTGTATTGTGGTGACAATGTAGTTTGTTTTTGTCAATTACCATTTTAATAATAGGGTAAAGAAAATGAAGTGGATTTTTGAAAGAAAACAATACTGTCAATATACTATTAAAACAAAATAAATGGTAAAAGTTATTGTACTTTAAGTAAAAATAAAAGAGACAAAATATCAATCCCAGTTTTGGATTACTTTAATTAACAAAAAAAATGCATATAGCAGAGGATAGTTTCAATCTGCCTACCTCTGGCTTATGGGCCCAGCATGCTTCCATTGCAGTACTCTGCTGCACATGTAAGTGCAAGAGATCCTGAAGCACTCACTCATCATGGGAAAGTACCAATGTGTTTCTTCGTTGGTTGATGGAAGAAACATCTTACAAAAACTCTCCAGATTATTGACTTTTTAAAGTTTTTCTAGGAAACGTTTTAGATGAATGCTTATTAGCCTTTGTCAGTATGAACTTTTGCAAAGTATCTCTGTGGCGCAATCAGAAAGTATGTATGGCTATTAACCAAAAGGTTGGTGGTTCAATCCCACCCGGGGACGTAATTGACCTTGTTATCAGATTTTGGTGATCTTTAAGTAGACAAGTCAAATTTCATACCCCCTGTTATGGTGTAGGGTACCTGGCCTTCTCTGATGTAATCAGAGTTAGATTTGATTCAGTGATTTTATAAAAACATCTAGGAAGCACAATTTAGCAGTGGGTTGCAGAGAAAAAGAAATATGCTGGCAAAAAAATCAAATTGCGTGATTAAACAGCTCTTCATTTTCTGGCTTTATTTTTATGCTAACAAATTTGTTCTCTGAAAAGTGTCCACAAAGCCAAGTCTCTGATTAACACCTTTGTAGGGATGGTTTTTCACCTATTACTAAATTAAACTTGCTTCATTGGAAAGGCAGCAAGATGCATCCTCATTTCAATGTCTACTGAAATAATACAGGTTGACACCAGGAAACATTAACGCCACTGCATCCTTGCTGCTTTCTCATGTGGAAGTCTGTTTAATATGAAAACAAGGTGATATCTAATTAGCACACAGGTAAGGAATTAAGAAAATCTTTATTTAAGGGTGAAGATGTTTCTCACAAAATCGTTGCCCCAATGCATCATTGAAATTCAAGCTGGAAAGATGATTTTAATATATCACTTGTACATTTTGAATTGCTCTTCTGGTGACAATGTAGTTTGTTTTTGTCAATTACCATTTAAATAATAGGGTAAAGAAAATTAAGTGGATTTTTGAAAGAAAACAATACTGTCAATATACTATTAAAACAAATTAAAATGGTAAAAGTTATGGTACTTTAAGTAAAAATAAAAGAGCCAAAATATCAATCCCAGTTTTGGATTACTTTAATTAACAAACAAAAAAAAATGCATATAGCAGAGAATAGTTTCAATCTGCCTACCTCTGGGTTATGGGCCCAGCATGCTTCCATTGCTGTACTCTGCTGCACATGTAAGTGCAAGAGATCCTGAAGCACTCACTCATCATGGGAAAGTACCAATGTGTTTCTTCGTTGGTTGATGGAAGAAACATCTTACAAAAACTCTCCAGATTATTGACTTTTTAAAGTTTTTCTAGGAAACGTTTTAGATGAATGCTTATTAGCCCTTGTCAGTATATACTTTCACAATGTGTCTCTGTGGCGCAGTCAGTTAGTGTGTACGGCTATTAACCAAAAGGTTGGTGGTTCAATCCCACCCAGGTATGTAATTGACCTTGTTATCAGATTTTGGTGATCTTTAAGTAGACAAGTCAAAATTTCAAACCCCCTGTTATGGTGTAGGGTACCTGGCCTTCTCTGATGTAATCAGAGTTAGATTTGATTCAGTGATTTTATAAAAACAGCTAGGAAGCACAATTTAGCAGTGGGTTGCAGAGAAAAAGAAATATGCTGGCAAAAAAATCCATTTGAGTGATTAAACAGCTCTTCATTTTCTGGCTTTATTTTTATGCTAACAAATTTGTTCTCTGAAAAGTGTCCACAAAGCCAAGTCTCTGATTAACACCTTTGTAGGGATGGTTTTTCACCTATTACTAAATTAAACTTGCTTCATTGGAAAGGCAGCAAGATGCATCCTCATTTCAATGTCTACTGAAATAATACAGGTTGACACCAGGAAACATTAACGCCACTGCATCCTTGCTGCTTTCTCATGTGGAAGTCTGTTTAATGTGAAAACAAGGTGATATCTAATTAGCACACAGGTAAGGAATTAAGAAAATCTTTATTTAAGGGTGAAGATGTTTCTCACAAAATCGTTGCCCCAATGCATCATTGAAATTCAAGCTGGAAAGATGATTTTAATATATCACTTGTACATTTTGAATTGCTCTTCTGGTGACAATGTAGTTTGTTTTTGTAAATTACCATTTAAATAATAGGGTAAAGAAAATGAAGTGGATTTTTGAAAGAAAACAATACTGTCAATATACTATTAAAACAAATTAAAATGGTAAAAGTTATTGTACTTTAAGTAAAAATAAAAGAGCCAAAATATCAATCCCAGTTTTGGATTACTTTAATTAACAAACAAAAAAATGCATATAGCAGAGGATAGTTTCAATCTGCCTACCTCTGGGTTATGGGCCCAGCATGCTTCCATTGCTGTACTCTGCTGCACATGTAAGTGCAAGAGATCCTGAAGCACTCACTCATCATGGGAAAGTACCAATGTGTTTCTTCGTTGGTTGATGGAAGAAACATCTTACAAAAACTCTCCAGATTATTGACTTTTTAAAGTTTTTCTAGGAAACGTTTTAGATGAATGCTTATTAGCCTTTGTCAGTATGAACTTTTGCAAAGTGTCTCTGTGGCGCAATCAGTTAGTATGTACGGCTATTAACCAAAACGTTGGTGGTTCAATCCCACCCAGGGACCTAATTGACCTTGTTATCAGATTTTGGTGATCTTTAAGTAGACAAGTCAAATTTCATACCCCCTGTTATGGTGTAGGGTACCTGGCCTTCTCTGATGTAATCAGAGTTAGATTTGATTCAGTGATTTTATAAAAACATCTAGGAAGCACAATTTAGCAGTGGGTTGCAGAGAAAAAGAAATATGCTGGCAAAAAAATCAAATTGCGTGATTAAACAGCTCTTCATTTTCTGGCTTTATTTTTATGCTAACAAATTTGTTCTCTGAAAAGTGTCCACAAAGCCAAGTCTCTGATTAACACCTTTGTAGGGATGGTTTTTCACCTATTACTAAATTAAACTTGCTTCATTGGAAAGGCAGCAAGATGCATCCTCATTTCAATGTCTACTGAAATAATACAGGTTGACACCAGGAAACATTAACGCCACTGCATCCTTGCTGCTTTCTCATGTGGAAGTCTGTTTAATGTGAAAACAAGGTGATATCTAATTAGCACACAGGTAAGAAATTACGAAAATCTTTATTTAAGGGTGAAGATGTTTCTCACAAAATCGTTGCCCCAATGCATCATTGAAATTCAAGCTGGAAAGATGATTTTAATATATCACTTGTACATTTTGTATTGCTCTTCTGGTGACAATGTAGTTTGTTTTTGTCAATTACCATTTTAATAATAGGGTAAAGAAAATGAAGTGGATTTTTGAAAGAAAACAATACTGTCAATATACTATTAAAACAAAATAAATGGTAAAAGTTATTGTACTTTAAGTAAAAATAAAAGAGACAAAATATCAATCCCAGTTTTGGATTACTTTAATTAACAAAAAAAAATGCATATAGCAGAGGATAGTTTCAATCTGCCTACCTCTGGCTTATGGGCCCAGCATGCTTCCATTGCAGCACTCTGCTGCACATGTAAGTGCAAGAGATCCTGAAGCACTCACTCATCATGGGAAAGTACCAATGTGTTTCTTCGTTGGTTGATGGAAGAAACATCTTACAAAAACTCTCCAGATTATTGACTTTTTAAAGTTTTTCTAGGAAACGTTTTAGATGAATGCTTATTAGCCTTTGTCAGTATGAACTTTTGCAAAGTATCTCTGTGGCGCAATCAGTTAGTATGTATGGCTATTAACCAAAAGGTTGGTGGTTCAATCCCACCCGGGGACGTAATTGACCTTGTTATCAGATTTTGGTGATCTTTAAGTAGACAAGTCAAATTTCATACCCCCTGTTATGGTGTAGGGTACCTGGCCTTCTCTGATGTAATCAGAGTTAGATTTGATTCAGTGATTTTATAAAAACATCTAGGAAGCACAATTTAGCAGTGGGTTGCAGAGAAAAAGAAATATGCTGGCAGAAAAATCCAATTGAGTGATTAAACAGCTCTTCATTTTCTGGCTTTATTTTTATGCTAACAAATTTGTTCTCTGAAAAGTGTCCACAAAGCCAAGTCTCTGATTAACACCTTTGTAAGGATGGTTTTTCACCTATTACTAAATTAAACTTGCTTCATTGGAAAGGCAGCAAGATGCATCCTCATTTCAATGGTAAGTCAACCTTCTTGCCCTATGTTCCCTCTCAACGGATGAAGACGCATCATTATCTACCGCAGTCATTTTGGCCCAATAGATATGCAAGAAGTTAAGATTCCCCTTTCTTTGCAGGTAGAGGAAGGAAAAGGAAGAGGTCTGTAGCCTCTTCAAGATCGCAGGACCAGAGATTGTCCTCTGCTTCTGCCAAATCCACTGCATGACACTGGGGCTTTCTTGCAGGAGCCCACACCAGTGGGGGCACGTCTAAAACTCTTCAGTCAGTTCTGGATTCATTCGGACCTGGACTCGTGGGTTTTACAAATAGTGTCCCAAGGGTACAAACTGGGGTTTCAAGACGTTCCCCCTCACCGATTGTTCAAATTGGCCTTAGTCAGCAGGGAGAAGGTCTTTATTCAAGCCTCTTCGTGGTCCCGAAGCCGGACGGCTCAGTCAGACCAATCTTAAATCTGAAATCCCTCAATTTCTTCCTAAAGAAATTCAATTTCAAGATGGAATTTCTCAGGGCAGTGATCTCCAGTCCGGAGGACGGAGATTTCATGGTTTTGGTAGACATTAAGGATGCCTACTTACATGTTCCCATTTAGCCACTGCCTCAAGCTACCTAAGGTTTGCAATTCAGGATTGTCATTACCAATTTCAGACATTGCCGTTTGGTCTGTCCACGGCTCCGAGGATTTTCACCAGGGTGATGGCGGAAATTATGGTTCTCCTTCGCAAGCAAGGAGTCACAATTATCCCGTACTTGGATGATCTCCTGATAAAGGCGAGATCCAGGGACCAGTTGGTGCAAAACATTGCACTCTCCCTGACAGTTCTTCAACAACATGGTTGGCTCCTAAACTTGCCAAAATCGCAGTTGGTCCCAATGACGCGGTTGTTGTTTTTGGGAGTCATACTGTTAGGCGCCGGGGTCCGCTTGATGGTCTGCGCGGCCCGGCGCCTAGCAACTAGAGACGCCGTGCACGTACAGCCGCCGGCTCATTAGCAACGCTAGACGCCGGGCGCGCTGAGCCGCACGGACCCTAGCAATGGGGACGCCACTGGCGGACCGCGTTCCCCGTTGCTAGGCTTTAGGAAATTAAGATATTCACCTGCTCTCTGGCCGTGCAGCAAGGCAGCTGCACGGCATTTATTCTAATCAGCCTTTAGCAGCTGATTGGAGGACTCCTTGTTAAATACACTCCCAGGGCTTCTCACAGACGCCGGTAATAGCTTCCTGCATGCTGCCTTTGTTTGCTGAGAGTCTGTTTCCAGTCCTGCTGTATCCGGTCATTCCAGTCCGCAGAAGTCCGGTATTCGGGAGTTGTCATCTCATCCCAAGAGGTCGTTTGGTTCCCTGGAGTCCTGACTGATCACCGTTTTATATCCAGTGGTGTTCGTGAGTTGCGGCTCTGCCGTGTGTTGCGGCTCAGCCGCTTTACCTTTTATATTTTGTGTTTGGAGCATTTGTGGAGGGTTCCGCTTCCACAAGTCCTCTCTGGTACTTGGCGGTGCCGGGTAGGAGAATTGGACAAGTGGATATTTTGGTTGTCCTTTTTCCTGGCGGTTTCTCCGCACATATTATAGTTTTGAGTTTGCTTAGCCCCTGGCCTGGTTGTTTAGTTAGAGGGCCTCTTGTTATCACCCTGTCTCGGGTTTCCCTTTGTCTCTCATTAAGACTGGGGGGCATCGAAGTTGGGCAGACATAATCCGCCCTTCAAACGCGGCTGCCAAGGGCTCAAGAAACCATAGTCTCGCAGGGGATTTCTGACAACACGGGTGAGACAACAGAGTTAGGGCGCCAGGGGCTATTTTCCTGTCCTGCTCCCTTCCCCAGCATTCCGTTCCAGTGCTCCAGTCCTTGCCATAAGATCTTCTCTGACCAGAGTGCTGGAATCATAACATTATTACCGGCCATACCAAAACTTAAAATTAAACGGGGTTTAATTTTTTTTCATTCAGTTTTGTGAGAGTTTATCGGCCTCATGAATCCAACAGGTTTAGGGCCAAATCCTGGTCAGCTCTTAGTCAGCCAGATTCAAGAACTTACTCAGATGGTTCAGGATCTTTCTCTTCGGGTGAAGTCGCAGGAAGATCTTTTGCGAGCTTCCCCAAGGGTAGTCCCTGAACCAAAGATGCATTTGCCTGACCGTTTTTCTGGTGATAGAAAAGAGTTTTTTAATTTTAAAGAATCCTGTAAACTTTATTTTCGTTTAAGACCGACTTCCTCGGGTACTGAATCTCAGCGGGTCGGGTTTATTATTTCTTTGCTCCAGGGGGATCCTCAGACCTGGGCATTTGGTTTAAGAGCAGAGGATCCGGCATTGTTGTCAGTTGACGCTTTTTTTGAGTCTTTAGGGCTCTTGTATGATGACCCTGATAGAGAGGCGTCCGCTGAAAGTCAGTTGCGCGCTCTCAGACAGGGTAGAAATCCTGCAGAGGTTTATTGTACGGAGTTTCGCCGTTGGTCGAACGACTGTGGCTGGAATGACCCAGCCCTGCGCAGTCAGTTTCGCCTCGGCTTATCAGAGTCTATAAAAGACAGTCTCCTTCAGTACCCCGCTCCTGAGACTCTTGATAAACTCATGGAGCTTTCTATTAAGATTAATCGTCGTCTCAGAAAGCGGAGGGCTGAAAAAGGAGCACCTGTAAGGTCAAGTCCGTGTGTATATTCCATTCCTGAAGACGTAGAGGAGACCATGCAGATGGGTCTCTCCCGGCTGTCTCCTGAAGAAAGAGCCAGAAGGCAAAATTCTGGTCTTTGTCTGTACTGTGGGGGTAAGGGACATTTTGCTCGTAATTGTCCGAACAAGTCGGGAAATGCTTTGACCAGGTGAATTGTGAGGGGGTTCACCTAGGTCTGCAGCTTATCTCCTCGAATAACTCCCTTTTAGTCCCAGTTAAAGTTTCCTTTGGCAGCCTCAGTTCTTCGGTGTCGGCTTTTGTTGACAGTGGAGCTGCAGGAAACTTTATGGATTTAACTTGGGCTAAGGCCTTAGGCATTCCTCAGTTACCTTTGGGTAGGTGTGTCACCATGCATGGCTTAGATGGGAGTCCGCTGTCTAATGGGATTATTTCTCTCCGTACACCCCCTGTACTACTTACAGTAGGAGCTCTACATTCCGAGAAAATCGAGTTCTTTCTTACACATTGACCAGCAGTTCCAGTTGTTCTGGGTCACCCTTGGCTGGCCTTTCATAATCCCACCATTGATTGGCGGTCGGGGGAGATTTCACATTGGGGTACTTTTTGTGATAAGGAATGTATCACGTTTCCAGTCAGAGTAGCAGCTATCATTCCAGAACTCATTCCGGTGGAATACCAGGAGTTTGCTGATGTTTTCTCCAAAGGCAATGCGGACATTCTGCCTCCCCATCGGCCTTATGATTGTGCTATTGAGTTAATTCCTGGTGCCGCATTGCCAAAGGGAAGATTATATGCATTATCCGGGCCAGAAACTGCGGCTATGAATGATTATGTAAAGGAGAGCCTTGAGAAAGGATTTATTAGACCATCAAAATCTCCTTTAAGTGCAGGCTTCTTCTTTGTGGAGAAAAAGGATGGCTCGCTTAGACCTTGCATTGATTTTAGAGCCCTGAATAAGATCTCAGTTAAAAACACCTATCCTTTGCCGTTGATTTCTGTACTCTTTGATCAGTTACGTTCTGCTGTGATTTTTTTCTAAAATTGACCTTAGAGGAGCGTACAACCTCATCCGAATTAAATCTGGAGATGAGTGGAAAACGGCCTTCAGTACTCAGTCGGGTTACTACGAATACCTGGTGATGCCGTTCGGCCTGTCCAATGCTCCGGCAGTTTTTCAAGACCTCATTAACGATGTGCTCCGTGACTTCCTAGGGAAATTCGTGGTCGTTTACTTAGACGACATCCTGATTTTTTCTAAATCAATGGAACAACATGTTACCCAGGTGCGTCTGGTTCTTCAAAAGTTATGTGAGAATCATTTATATGCCAAGCTGGAGAAGTGTGAGTTTCATGTCACGGAAGTATCTTTTTTAGGGTACATAATTTCCCCTCAGGGATTTTCCATGGAACCAAAGAAACTCCAGGCCATCCTTAGTTGGGCGCAACCCACCAATTTAAAAGCAATTCAGCGTTTTTTAGGGTTTGCGAATTATTATAGGAGGTTCATTCATTCTTTTTCTGACCTGGTTGCTCCCATTGTAGCTCTGACAAAGAAAGGAGCGGATCCTACCAACTGGTCGCGTGAAGCTGAGTTGTCCTTCCGGGCCTTGAAACAAGCCTTTGTCTCGGCTCCAGTCCTCAGACATCCTAATCCGGAATTGCCCTTTGTGGTGGAGGTTGATGCCTCGGAGGTTGGAGTGGGGGCTATCCTTTCTCAAAAGGATCCGGAGTCTCTGGAGTTACATCCTTGTGCCTTTATGTCCAGGAAATTCTCCTCCGCTGAATCCAACTATGACGTTGGTAATCGGGAGTTACTGGCGGTAAAATGGGCTTTCGAGGAGTGGAGGCATTGGCTGGAGGGAGCAAAACATACTATTTCGGTATTGACTGACCATAAGAACCTGCAATACATTGAATCGGCTAAGCGGCTTAATGCCCGGCAGGCACGTTGGGCATTATTTTTTACGCGTTTCAAATTTATAATCACTTTCAGGCCTGGTTCCAAGAATACTAAGGCTGATGCCCTGTCACATAGCTTTCTTCCGGTTCACAATAACAATCCTGTTACCCCCATACTTCCATCTTCGGTCATCTGGGCGGGCCTCACACAAGATTTATTTACCCAGTTAAAACAGCTTCAACACCAAGCTCCTAGAATTACTCCTGCTGGTCGTCTTTACGTCCCTGAGTTTTTGAGAGTTACTGTTTTAACGGAATTCCATGATAACAAAGTTTCAGGGCATCCAGGAGTCTCTAAGACATTGGAGTTAGTCTCTCGCTCAGTATGGTGGCCTGGTCTTTCTAAAGACGTCAAGGAATTTGTTTATTCATGTCAGGTTTGTGCACAGCATAAGGTTCCCCGTTCCTTGCCCATCGGGCAACTTATGCCCTTAAATGTTCCTCTCAGGCCGTGGTCTCATATTTCCATGGATTTTGTGGTTGACCTTCCCCTTTCAGCCGGATTCCGAGTCATATGGGTGGTAGTGGACCGTTTTAGTAAAATGGCTCATTTTATTGCTCTTCCCCGATTGCCTTCTGCCCAAGGGTTGGCAGTTTTGTTTCTCCGCCATGTATTCAGGCTTCATGGGTTGCCTACTGATATTGTTTCTGATCGGGGTCCACAATTCATCGCACAATTCTGGAAATGTTTTTGTGCCTCATTGAAGATGAAATTGTCGTTAACATCCGGTTACCACCCACAATCCAACGGGCAAACCGAACGAGTTAACCAATCATTGAAACAATATTTGCGCTTGTATTCAGCCAAACTCCAGAATGATTGGTCCGAGTTTCTTCCGTTGGCTGAATTTGCTTACAATAATTCTTGTCATTCCTCCACTAAAGAGTCTCCATTCTTTTCAGTTTTTGGTTTTCACCCCAGAGCTAATTCTTTTTTTCATCATTCCTCAGTCTTCTCGCTTACCTTAACCTCCCATCTCAGAGCCATTTGGAAAAAGGTGCACCTTGCTCTCAGAAAAGCGGCTTTTCGAGAGAAGAAATTTTCTGACAGGCTCCGACGTCCTTGCACTTTTAAGGTGGGAGATAGGGTGTGGTTGTCGACTCGCAACATCAGGCTTCGACAATCCTCAGCTAGACTGGGACCCAAATTTATTGGGCCATTTCTTATTATTAAAAGAGTCAACCCAGTTGCCTTTCGGTTACGTTTACCAAGATCTCTCAGGATTGGAAATACGTTTCATTGTTCCCTGTTGAAACAATACGTTTCTTCCAGTAGATTTCCTCGGAAGATCTCTCAGGGTAGATCTCCAGTGGATGTACAGGGACAACAGGAGTTCATGGTAGAGAAGGTTCTCGATTCCAAATTGTCCCGGGATCGGCTGTATTTTCTGGTTCACTGGAAAGGCTATGGTCCGGAGGAAAGGTCTTGGGTCCTGGATAAGGATCTTCATGCCCCGAGGCTCAAGAGGGCATTTTTTCGGGAATTTCCTCAGAAACCTGGCTTTAGGGGTTCCTTGACCCCTCCTCAAGGGGGGGGTACTGTTAGGCGCCGGGGTCCGCTTGATGGTCTGCGCGGCCCGGCGCCTAGCAACTAGAGATGCCGTGCACGTACAGCCGCCGGCTCCCTAGCAACGCTAGACGCCGGGCGCGCTGAGCTGCACGGACCCTTGCAACGGGGACGCCACTGGCGGACCGCGTTCCCCGTTTCTAGGCTTTAGGAAATTAAGATATTCACCTGCTCTCTGGCCGTGCAGCAAGGCAGCTGCACGGCATTTATTCTAATCAGCCATTAGCAGCTGATTGGAGGACTCCTTGTTAAATACACTCCCAGGGCTTCTCACAGATGCCGGTAATAGCTTCCTGCATGCTGCCTTTGTTTGCTGAGAGTCTGTTTCCAGTCCTGCTGTATCCGGTCATTCCAGTCCGCAGAAGTCCGGTATTCGGGAGTTGTCATCTCATCCCAAGAGGTCGTTTGGTTCCCTGGAGTCCTGACTGATCACCGTTTTATATCCAGTGGTGTTCGTGAGTTGCGGCTCTGCCGTGTGTTGCGGCTCAGCCACTTTACCTTTTATATTTTGTGTTTGCAGCATTTGCGGAGGGTTCCGCTTCCACAAGTCCTCTCTGGTACTCGGCGGTGCCGGGTAGGAGAATTGGACAAGTGGATATTTTGGTTGTCCTTTTTCCTGGCGGTTTCTCCGCACATATTATAGTTTTGAGTTTGCTTATCCCCTGGCCTGGTTGTTTAGTTAGAGGGCCTCTTGTTATCACCCTGTCTCGGGTTTCCCTTTGTCTCTCATTAAGACCGGGGGGCATCGAAGTTGGGCATACATGATCCGCCCTTCAAACGCGGCTGCCAAGGGCTCAAGAAACCATAGTCTCGCAGGGGATTTCTGACAACACGGGTGAGACAACAGAGTTAGGGCGCCAGGGGCTATTTTCCTGTCCTGCTCCCTTCCCCAGCATTCCGTTCCAGTGCTCCGGTCCTTGCCATAAGATCTTCTCTGACCAGAGTGCTGAAATCATAACACATACTGGACACAGAAGAGGTTTTCTTCCAGTGGAAAGGCTATGGAGATCCAGAGTCTGGTCAAACAAATTCTGAAACCAGCAAGAGTGTTAATCCATCAATGCATTCAGTTGCTGGGGAAGATGGTTGTGGCCTACGAGGCCATTCAGTTTGGCAGGTTCCATGCCAGAGTGTTCCAGTGGGACCTGTTGAACAATTGGTCCGGATCCCACCTACACATGCACCGGAGGATAATCCTGTCTTCCAAGACCAGAATCTCACTCCATTGGTGGCTGCACAGTTCTCACCTCCTTGAGGGGCGATGGTTCGGGATCCAGGACTGGATCCTAGGGACCACAGATGCAACCCTCCGAGGCTGGGGAGCAGTCACACAGGGGGAAAACGTCCAAGGAAGATGGTCAAGTCAGGAAAGTTGTCTCCACATAAATGTTCTGGAGTTAAGGGCCATTTAATAACTGCAGACACAGTACACACTGGGACGGGTGCCCAGCATCCTCAACAGACTAAGAGAAAAGGATTTACCGGTAGGTATTAAAATCCTAGTTTCTCTAACGTCCTAGAGGATGCTGGGGACTCCGTAAGGACCATGGGGATAGACGGGCTCCACAGAGTTCATGATCTTCACTGAGGTAGCGTACAGCACTGCAGCTGTGCGCCATTGCTCCCATACACCTCACATACTCCGGTCACTATAAGGGTGCAGGGCGCAGGGGGGGCGCCCTGGGCAGCAATATAAACCTCTTTTTGGCAAAAATATAACATATATACAGCTGGGCACTGTATATATGTATGAGCCCCCACCAATTTTACAGTTTAAGCGGGACAGAAGCCCGCCGCCGAGGGGGCGGGGCTTCTCCCTCAGCACTCACCAGCGCCATTTTTTTTCCACAGCACCGCTGAGAGGAAGCTCCCCGGACTCTCCCCTGCTTATACCACGGTAGAGAAGAGGGTTGAAAAGAGAGGGGGGGCACATAATTCGGCGCAAATTACATACAGCAGCGCTACTGGACAAACATTAAGTTACTGTGTTATTCCTGGGTTATATAGCGCTGGGGAGTGTGCTGGCATACTCTCTCTCTGTCTCTCCAAAGGGCCTTGTGGGGAAACTGTCTTCAGAAAAAGTATTCCCTGTGTGTGTGGTGTGTCGGTACACGTGTGTCGACATGTCTGAGGAAGAAGGCTATATTAGAGAGGAGCGGGAGCAAATGAATGTGGTGTCTCCGCTGACACCTGATTGGATGGATATGTGGAATGTTTTAAATGCTAGTGTAAACTCATTGTACAAAAGATTAGACAAGGCTGAAGCTTTGGGACAGTCAGGGACTCAACCCATGCCTGATCCTATGTTGCAGGGACTGTCAGGGTCTCATAAGCGCCCACTATCCCAGATTGTTGACACAGATACCGACACGGATTCTGACTCCAGTGTCGATTACGATGATGCAAAGTTACAGCCAAAATTGGCAAAATCCATTCGATATATGATTATGGCAATAAAAGATGTTTTGCACATCACAGAGGAACCCCCTGTCCCTGACAAGAGGGTACATATGTACAAGGGAAAGAAGCCTGAGGTAACCTTTGAGGGGGTCACACGAGCTGAACGAGTTATGTGAAAAAGCTTGGGAATCTCCAGATAAAAGACTGCAGATTTCCAAAAGGATTCTTATGGCGTATCCTTTTTCATCAACGGATAGGTTACGATGGAAATCCTCCCGTAGGATGGACAAAGCATTAACACGCACAGCTACAGTTGGAAAATCAAATTTTTTACCTTATGTTCCCTCACAGCATAAGAACGCTCCGCATTATCAAATGCAGTCCTTTTGGTCACAAAGAAACAAGAAAGTGCGAGGTGCGTCCTTTCTTGCCAGAGGTAGGGGCAGAGGAATAAAGCTGCACAACACAGCTAGTTCCCAGGAACAGAAGTCCTCCCCGGCCTCTACAAAATCTACCTCATGACGCTGGGGCTCCACTGGCAGAGTCCGGCCCATGTGATGTCTGCAGCTGCTCTGACCACGCCTCCTGTTTCTCCGTTGCCGACCCCATTTTGAAGCCGTGCCCCCGCACCGCTCCATCTCCGACTTGGAAATGGAGTGTTGTTGACCCCCCTCCCCCCCCCCCTTCACCGATTCACAGGCAGAGGTGATCGCATTATCTGCGGGGTGCCGCAGAAAATGCAGGCGTATGCTCTTAGCAGTTTTTGCAGTTGGATTGCGATCCAACCTGAATCAGGCCCCATTACCTATCACAATGCACTGCGGGTAGTACAAAATGGGGTTAATATAGGAGAAAAAACCCCAGAGCTGTGCTCCTTAACTGTCCCTGGTGGCTAGTGGAGCGGCTGCCCAGTAATCAGTGTCCACGCCAGTGCGCACACGGCCCGCCCCCATCAGCGGCCTCGTGATCCCGGAGGGCGGTGTGTGTGTGACTGACCTTAGGAAGAAACCGGAGCCTCCGCTGCAGTGACCCAGCAACCGGGGCACGGGAGTATACTGCGCCACTGGGAGTGATGGAGCTGCAGTAAAGAGGTCTATTAGACCTAGCCTGCTGCAGCCCTTGTAGATTCTTATAAAAAAAGTTCTTCTTTTCTTGCCAAAATTAATAGCTAAGAATAGGCTGCCTGAGGCAGCCCCCTGTTAAGTGGCCTGCTACTGAAGGCACCAACTACAAACTGAGCTCCCTGTTCATGGAAGCGAGGTTATAGAGGAGGGGGCGCTGAGCATCTTGGGAACAGTCAAAAGCTTTGAGCCTGTTGGTGCCTCAGATCAAGATCCTACTCTGGTGTACATATACAATGTGAATCCTTGTGGAGTCCAGTGTACCCCACAGAAGAAATGAATGCGTCACACCCATTGGCAGCAACATTAGAATAGCTGCTGATGGGCACAATTGAGAAAGGAAGGAGGGAAAACATTTGAATCCAGCACATATATGTAATTTGAATATGTAATTTGTACCTTCCTACTTTAAAATGTAATGGATGAACCTCACCCTGTGAGAACTATCTTCATGATCAAGAGATCTCATATGCAAGATAAGTATGTGTTGGGATAGGGCTGTGGAGGGCGGCTGCTCGGGCACACCCCTGTCAAGTTAAGGAGATTCAACTGAGGAAGCACAAGGGAACTCTCATCTGGGAACAACAACTGCAGAGAGAACAAATTTTCAGACGAATGTGGGAGGGCAGAAGGCTGCCTAATACTGAAGCACCCCCAAACAACAAACCAAATGCAACAACTACTGCAAGCATTCCTGGGGGAAGGCCTGCAGCAGATGGATTTGCATATAGTGATGTCATCCAAGCAGTGGGCATAGTTGGCTGCAACCCTCGTCTGCATATGAAAAGAGAAAAGGGTCACGCAGGGCATGGCGGCCTTTGTGGGGTTGCGCTTGGATGACCCCTAAATCGCTTTATACACCCCCACCCCCCATCAGTGTGGGCTCATGTTGGCCATGCCCCAGCCCCTGAAGCATTCAAGCTGATTTCTTGCAGCAGCTGGACCCAGAAACAGCTCCAGAGTTGCTCTACAAGACAAGTAAAAGGGTGTGAGCCCTGCAGCACCACCTGTAGTTTGCATACACACATATATAGGACAGCATCTCTTATATGCCCCAGGGTCAATAAAATAGTATCCTTATCTAGGGTATCCATCCCCTCAGATAAGGTATCCGTCCATGCCGCTACAGCACTACACACCCAGGCCGACGCAATTGCCGGTCTGAGTAAGGTACCTGAATGTGTATAAATGGACTTCAGGGTAATCTCCTGTTTGCGGTCAGCAGACTCTTTGAGGGTAGCCGTATACTGGGACGGGAGGGCTACCTTCTTGGATAATCGTGTTAATGCTTTGTCCA
>NW_026969507.1:0-37723 GCF_028390025.1 Pseudophryne corroboree
ATTTTGTGGCATATGAGAAATTCCCTAAGCCCCAGACCTGTCGATTTTGGTCAAAAATGAAAATTTCAAAAGTGCCCCTATTTCTGCTTTAAACTTTAGGTACTATCCCAAAATGTATCACTAAGGTGACAGAAGTTGATTTCGGAGCATCATTTTTGAACAGGAGCTTCAACTATTTTGTAGCATATGAGAAATTCCCTAAGCCCCGGACCTGTCGATTTTGGTCAAAAATGAAAATTTCAGAAGTGCCCCAATTTCTGCTTTAAACTTTAGGTACTATCCCAAAATGTATCACTAAGGTGACAGAAGTTGATTTCGGAGCATCATTTTTGAACAGGAGCTTCAACCGTTTTGTGTCATATGAGAAATTCCCTAAGCCCCGGACCTGTCGATTTTGGTCAAAAATGAAAATTTCAAAAGTGCCCCAATTTCTGCTTTAAACTTTAGGTACTATCCCAAAATGTATCACTAAGGTGACAGAAGTTGATTTCGGAGCATCATTTTTGAACAGGAGCTTCAACCGTTTTGTAGCATATGAGAAATTCGCTAAGCCCCGGACCTGTCGATTTTGGTCAAAAATGAAAATTTCAAAAGTGCCCCTATTTCTGCTTTAAACTTTAGGTACTATCCCAAAATGTATCACTAAGGTGACAGAAGTTGATTTCGGAGCATCATTTTTGAACAGGAGCTTCAACTATTTTGTAGCATATGAGAAATTCCCTATGCCCCGGACCTGTCGATTTTGGTCAAAAATGTAAATTTCAAAAGTGCCCCAATTTCTGCTTTAAACTTTAGGTGCTATCCCAAAATGTATCACTAAGGTGACAGAAGTTGATTTCGGAGCATCATTTTTGAACAGGAGCTTCAACCGTTTTGTGGCATATGAGAAATTCCCTAAGCCCCGGACCTGTCTATTTTGGTCAAAAATGAAAATTTAAAAAGTGCCCCAATTTCTGCTTTAAACTTTAGGTACTATCCCAAAATGTATCACTAAGGTGACAGAAGTTGATTTCGGAGCATCATTTTTGAACAGGAGCTTCAACTATTTTGTAGCATATGAGAAATTCCCTAAGCCCCGGACCTGTCGATTTTGGTCAAAAATGAAAATTTCAGAAGTGCCCCAATTTCTGCTTTAAACTTTAGGTACTATCCCAAAATGTATCACTAAGGTGACAGAAGTTGATTTCGGAGCATCATTTTTGAACAGGAGCTTCAACCGTTTTGTGTCATATGAGAAATTCCCTAAGCCCCGGACCTGTCGATTTTGGTCAAAAATGAAAATTTCAAAAGTGCCCCAATTTCTGCTTTATACTTTAGGTACTATCCCAAAATGTATCACTAAGGTGACAGAAGTTGATTTCGGAGCATCATTTTTGAACAGGAGCTTCAACCGTTTTGAAGCATATGAGAAATTCGCTAAGCCCCGGACCTGTCTATTTTGGTCAAAAATGAAAATTTCAAAAGTGCCCCTATTTCTGCTTTAAACTTTAGGTACTATCCCAAAATGTATCACTAAGGTGACAGAAGTTGATTTCGGAGCATCATTTTTGAACAGGAGCTTCAACTATTTTGTAGCATATGAGAAATTCCCTATGCCCCGGACCTGTCGATTTTGGTCAAAAATGTAAATTTCAAAAGTGCCCCAATTTCTGCTTTAAACTTTAGGTGCTATCCCAAAATGTATCACTAAGGTGACAGAAGTTGATTTCGGAGCATCATTTTTGAACAGGAGCTTCAACCGTTTTGTGGCATATGAGAAATTCCCTAAGCCCCGGACCTGTCTATTTTGGTCAAAAATGAAAATTTAAAAAGTGCCCCAATTTCTGCTTTAAACTTTAGGTACTATCCCAAAATGTATCACTAAGGTGACAGAAGTTGATTTTGGCGCATCATTTTTGAACAGGAGCTTCAACTATTTTGTAGCATATGAGAAATTCCCTAAGCTCCGGACCTGTCGATTTTGGTCAAAAATGTAAATTTCAGAAGTGCCCCAATTTCTGCTTTAAACTTTAGGTACTATCCCAAAATGTATCACTAAGGTGACAGAAGTTGATTTCGGAGCATCATTTTTGAACAGGAGCTACAACCGTTTTGTGGCATATGAGAAATTCCCTAAGCCCCGGACCTGTCGATTTTGGTCAAAAATGTAAATTTCAAAAGTGCCCCAATTTCTGCTTTAAACTTTAGGTGCTATCCCAAAATGTATCACTAAGGTGACAGAAGTTGATTTCGGAGCATCATTTTTGAACAGGAGCTTCAACCGTTTTGTGGCTTATGAGAAATTCCCTAAGCCCCGGACCTGTCGATTTTGGTCAAAAATGTAAATTTCAAAAGTGCCCCAATTTCTGCTTTAAACTTTAGGTGCTATCCCAAAATGTATTACTAAGGTGACAGAAGTTGATTTCGGAGCATCATTTTTGAACAGGAGCTTCAACCGTTTTGTGGCATATGAGAAATTCCCTAAGCCCCGGACCTGTCTATTTTGGTCAAAAATGAAAATTTAAAAAGTGCCCCAATTTCTGCTTTAAACTTTAGGTACTATCCCAAAATGTATCACTAAGGTGACAGAGGTTGATTTCGGAGCATCATTTTTGAACAGGAGCTTCAACCATTTTGTGGCATATGAGAAATTCCCTAAGCCCCAGACCTGTCGATTTTGGTCAAAAATGAAAATTTCAAAAGTGCCCCTATTTCTGCTTTAAACTTTAGGTACTATCCCAAAATGTATCACTAAGGTGACAGAAGTTGATTTTGGCGCATCATTTTTGAACAGGAGCTTCAACTATTTTGTAGCATATGAGAAATTCCCTAAGCTCCGGACCTGTCGATTTTGGTCAAAAATGTAAATTTCAGAAGTGCCCCAATTTCTGCTTTAAACTTTAGGTACTATCCCAAAATGTATCACTAAGGTGACAGAAGTTGATTTCAGGGCATCATTTTTGAACAGGAGCTACAACCGTTTTGTGGCATATGAGAAATTCCCTAAGCCCCGGACCTGTCGATTTTGGTCAAAAATCTAAATTTCAAAAGTGCCCCAATTTCTGCTTTAAACTTTAGGTGCTATCCCAAAATGTATCACTAAGGTGACAGAAGTTGATTTCGGAGCATCATTTTTGAACAGGAGCTTCAACCGTTTTGTGGCATATGAGAAATTCCCTAAGCCCCGGACCTGTCGATTTTGGTCAAAAATGTAAATTTCAAAAGTGCCCCAATTTCTGCTTTAAACTTTAGGTGCTATCCCAAAATGTATTACTAAGGTGACAGAAGTTGATTTCGGAGCATCATTTTTTAACAGGAGCTTCAACCGTTTTGTGGCATATGAGAAATTCCCTAAGCCCCGGACCTGTCTATTTTGGTCAAAAATGAAAATTTAAAAAGTGCCCCAATTTCTGCTTTAAACTTTAGGTACTATCCCAAAATGTATCACTAAGGTGACAGAGGTTGATTTCGGAGCATCATTTTTGAACAGGAGCTTCAACCATTTTGTGGCATATGAGAAATTCCCTAAGCCCCAGACCTGTCGATTTTGGTCAAAAATGAAAATTTCAAAAGTGCCCCTATTTCTGCTTTAAACTTTAGGTACTATCCCAAAATGTATCACTAAGGTGACAGAAGTTGATTTCGGAGCATCATTTTTGAACAGGAGCTTCAACTATTTTGTAGCATATGAGAAATTCCCTAAGCCCCGGACCTGTCGATTTTGGTCAAAAATGAAAATTTCAAAAGTGCCCCAATTTCTGCTTTAAACTTTAGGTACTATCCCAAAATGTATCACTAAGGTGACAGAAGTTGATTTCGGAGCATCATTTTTGAACAGGAGCTTCAACCGTTTTGTAGCATATGAGAAATTCGCTAAGCCCCGGACCTGTCGATTTTGGTCAAAAATGAAAATTTCAAAAGTGCCCCTATTTCTGCTTTAAACTTTAGGTACTATCCCAAAATGTATCACTAAGGTGACAGAAGTTGATTTCGGAGCATCATTTTTGAACAGGAGCTTCAACTATTTTGTAGCATATGAGAAATTCCCTATGCCCCGGACCTGTCGATTTTGGTCAAAAATGTAAATTTCAAAAGTGCCCCAATTTCTGCTTTAAACTTTAGGTGCTATCCCAAAATGTATCACTAAGGTGACAGAAGTTGATTTCGGAGCATCATTTTTGAACAGGAGCTTCAACCGTTTTGTGGCATATGAGAAATTCCCTAAGCCCCGGACCTGTCTATTTTGGTCAAAAATGAAAATTTAAAAAGTGCCCCAATTTCTGCTTTAAACTTTAGGTACTATCCCAAAATGTATCACTAAGGTGACAGAAGTTGATTTCGGAGCATCATTTTTGAACAGGAGCTTCAACCGTTTTGTGGCATATGAGAAATTCCCTAAGCCCCGGACCTGTCGATTTTGGTCAAAAATTTAAATTTCAAAAGTGCCCCAATTTCTGCTTTAAACTTTAGGTACTATCCCAAAATGTATCACTAAGGTGACAGAAGTTGATTTCGGAGCATCATTTTTGAACAGGAGCTTCAACCGTTTTGTGTCATATGAGAAATTCCCTAAGCCCCGGACCTGTCGATTTTGGTCAAAAATGAAAATTTCAAAAGTGCCCCAATTTCTGCTTTATACTTTAGGTACTATCCCAAAATGTATCACTAAGGTGACAGAAGTTGATTTCGGAGCATCATTTTTGAACAGGAGCTTCAACCGTTTTGAAGCATATGAGAAATTCGCTAAGCCCCGGACCTGTCTATTTTGGTCAAAAATGAAAATTTCAAAAGTGCCCCTATTTCTGCTTTAAACTTTAGGTACTATCCCAAAATGTATCACTAAGGTGACAGAAGTTGATTTCGGAGCATCATTTTTGAACAGGAGCTTCAACTATTTTGTAGCATATGAGAAATTCCCTATGCCCCGGACCTGTCGATTTTGGTCAAAAATGTAAATTTCAAAAGTGCCCCAATTTCTGCTTTAAACTTTAGGTGCTATCCCAAAATGTATCACTAAGGTGACAGAAGTTGATTTCGGAGCATCATTTTTGAACAGGAGCTTCAACCGTTTTGTGGCATATGAGAAATTCCCTAAGCCCCGGACCTGTCTATTTTGGTCAAAAATGAAAATTTAAAAAGTGCCCCAATTTCTGCTTTAAACTTTAGGTACTATCCCAAAATGTATCACTAAGGTGACAGAAGTTGATTTTGGCGCATCATTTTTGAACAGGAGCTTCAACTATTTTGTAGCATATGAGAAATTCCCTAAACTCCGGACCTGTCGATTTTGGTCAAAAATGTAAATTTCAGAAGTGCCCCAATTTCTGCTTTAAACTTTAGGTACTATCCCAAAATGTATCACTAAGGTGACAGAAGTTGATTTCGGAGCATCATTTTTGAACAGGAGCTACAACCGTTTTGTGGCATATGAGAAATTCCCTAAGTCCCGGACCTGTCGATTTTGGTCAAAAATGTAAATTTCAAAAGTGCCCCAATTTCTGCTTTAAACTTTAGGTGCTATCCCAAAATGTATCACTAAGGTGACAGAAGTTGATTTCGGAGCATCATTTTTGAACAGGAGCTTCAACCGTTTTGTGGCATATGAGAAATTCCCTAAGCCCCGGACCTGTCGATTTTGGTCAAAAATGTAAATTTCAAAAGTGCCCCAATTTCTGCTTTAAACTTTAGGTGCTATCCCAAAATGTATTACTAAGGTGACAGAAGTTGATTTCGGAGCATCATTTTTGAACAGGAGCTTCAACCGTTTTGTGGCATATGAGAAATTCCCTAAGCCCCGGACCTGTCGATTTTGGTCAAAAATGAAAATTTCAAAAGTGCCCCAATTTCTGCTTTAAACTTTAGATACTTTCCCAAAATGTATCACTAAGGTGACAGAAGTTGATTTCGGAGCATCATTTTTGAACAGGAGCTTCAACCGTTTTGTGTCATATGAGAAATTCCCTAAGCCCCGGACCTGTCGATTTTGGTCAAAAATGAAAATTTCAAAAGTGCCCCAATTTCTGCTTTAAACTTTAGGTACTATCCCAAAATGTATCACTAAGGTGACAGAAGTTGATTTCGGAGCATCATTTTTGAACAGGAGCTTCAACTATTTTGTAGCATATGAGAAATTCCCTAAGCCCCGGACCTGTCGATTTTGGTCAAAAATGTAAATTTCAGAAGTGCCCCAATTTCTGCTTTAAACTTTAGGTACTATCCCAAAATGTATCACTAAGGTGACAGAAGTTGATTTCGGAGCATCATTTTTGAACAGGAGCTTCAACCGTTTTGTGGCATATGAGAAATTCCCTAAGCCCCGGACCTGTCGATTTTGGTCAAAAATGTAAATTTCAAAAGTGCCCCAATTTCTGCTTTAAACTTTAGGTGCTATCCCAAAATGTATTACTAAGGTGACAGAAGTTGATTTCGGAGCATCATTTTTGAACAGGAGCTTCAACCGTTTTGTGGCATATGAGAAATTCCCTAAGCCCCGGACCTGTCTATTTTGGTCAAAAATGAAAATTTAAAAAGTGCCCCAATTTCTGCTTTAAACTTTAGGTACTATCCCAAAATGTATCACTAAGGTGACAGAGGTTGATTTCGGAGCATCATTTTTGAACAGGAGCTTCAACCATTTTGTGGCATATGAGAAATTCCCTAAGCCCCAGACCTGTCGATTTTGGTCAAAAATGAAAATTTCAAAAGTGCCCCTATTTCTGCTTTAAACTTTAGGTACTTTCCCAAAATGTATCACTAAGGTGACAGAAGTTGATTTCGGAGCATCATTTTTGAACAGGAGCTTCAACTAATTTGTAGCATATGAGAAATTCCCTAAGCCCCGGACCTGTCGATTTTGGTCAAAAATGAAAATTTCAGAAGTGCCCCAATTTCTGCTTTAAACTTTAGGTACTATCCCAAAATGTATCACTAAGGTGACAGAAGTTGATTTCGGAGCATCATTTTTGAACAGGAGCTTCAACCGTTTTGTGTCATATGAGAAATTCCCTAAGCCCCGGACCTGTCGATTTTGGTCAAAAATGAAAATTTCAGAAGTGCCCCAAATTCTGCTTTAAACTTTAGGTACCATCCCAAAATGTATCACTAAGGTGACAGAAGTTGATTTCGGAGCATCATTTTTGAACAGGAGCTTCAATTATTTTGTAGCATATGAGAAATTCCCTAAGCCCCGGACCTGTCGATTTTGGTCAAAAATGTAAATTTCAGAAGTGCCCAATTTCTGCTTTAAACTTTAGGTACTATCCCAAAATGTATCACTAAGGTGACAGAAGTTGATTTCGGAGCATCATTTTTGAACAGGAGCTTCAACCGTTTTGTGTCATATGTGAAATTCCCTAAGCCCCGGACCTGTCGATTTTGGTCAAAAATGAAAATTTCAAAAGTGCCCCAATTTCTGCTTTAAACTTTAGGTACTATCCCAAAATGTATCACTAAGGTGACAGAAGTTGATTTGGGAGCATCATTTTTGAACAGGAGCTTCAACCATTTTGTAGCATATGAGAAATTCCCTAAGCCCCGGACCTGTCGATTTTGGTCAAAAATGAAAATTTCAGAATTGCCCCAATTTCTGCTTTAAACTTTAGGTACTATCCCAAAATGTATCACTAAGGTGACAGAAGTTGATTTCGGAGCATCATTTTTGAACTGGAGCTTCAACCGTTTTGTGGCATATGAGAAATTCCCTAAGCCCCGGACCTGTCTATTTTGGTCAAAAATGAAAATTTCAAAAGTGCCCCAATTTCTGCTTTAAACTTTAGGTACTATCCCAAAATGTATCAATAAGGTGACAGAAGTTGATTTCGGAGCATCATTTTTGAACTGGAGCTTCAACTATTTTGTAGCATATGAGAAATTCCCTAAGCCCCGGACCTGTCGATTTTGGTTAAAAATGTAATTTTCAGAAGTGCCCCAATTTCTGCTTTAAACTTTAGGTACTATCCCAAAATGTATCACTAAGGTGACAGAAGTTGATTTCGGAGCATCATTTTTGAACAGGAGCTTCAACCGTTTTGTGGCATATGAGAAATTCCCTAAGCCCCGGACCTGTCGATTTTGGTCAAAAATGTAAATTTCAAAAGTGCCCCAATTTCTGCTTTAAACTTTAGGTGCTATCCCAAAATGTATCACTAAGTGACAGAAGTTGATTTCGGAGCATCATTTTTGAACAGGAGCTTCAACCGTTTTGTGGCATATGAGAAATTCCCTAAGCCCCGGACCTGTCTATTTTGGTCAAAAATGAAAATTTAAAAAGTGCCCCTATTTCTGCTTTAAACTTTAGGTACTATCCCAAAATGTATCACTAAGGTGACAGAAGTTGATTTCGGAGCATCATATTTGAACAGGAGCTTCAACTATTTTGTAGCATATGAGAAATTCCCTATGCCCCGGACCTGTCGATTTTGGTCAAAAATGTAAATTTCAAAAGTGCCCCAATTTCTGCTTTAAACTTTAGGTGCTATCCCAAAATGTATCACTAAGGTGACAGAAGTTGATTTCGGAGCATCATTTTTGAACAGGTGCTTCAACCGTTTTGTGGCATATGAGAAATTCCCTAAGCCCCGGACCTGTCTATTTTGGTCAAAAATGAAAACTTAAAAAGTGCCCCAATTTCTGCTTTAAACTTTAGGTACTATCCCAAAATGTATCACTAAGGTGACAGAAGTTGATTTTGGCGCATCATTTTTGAACAGGAGCTTCAACTATTTTGTAGCATATGAGAAATTCCCTAAGCTCCGGACCTGTCGATTTTGGTCAAAAATGTAAATTTCAGAAGTGCCCCAATTTCTGCTTTAAACTTTAGGTACTATCCCAAAATGTATCACTAAGGTGACAGAAGTTGATTTCGGAGCATCATTTTTGAACAGGAGCTTCAACCGTTTTGTGGCATATGAGAAATTCCCTAAGCCCCGGACCTGTCGATTTTGGTCAAAAATGTAAATTTCAAAAGTGCCCCAATTTCTGCTTTAAACTTTAGGTGCTATCCCAAAATGTATTACTAAGGTGACAGAAGTTGATTTCGGAGCATCATTTTTGAACAGGAGCTTCAACCATTTTGTGGCATATGAGAAATTCCCTAAGCCCCGGACCTGTCTATTTTGGTCAAAAATGAAAATTTAAAAAGTGCCCCAATTTCTGCTTTAAACTTTAGGTACTATCCCAAAATGTATCACTAAGGTGACAGAGGTTGATTTCGGAGCATCATTTTTGAACAGGAGCTTCAACCATTTTGTGGCATATGAGAAATTCCCTAAGCCCCAGACCTGTCGATTTTGGTCAAAAATGAAAATTTCAAAAGTGCCCCTATTTCTGCTTTAAACTTTAGGTACTATCCCAAAATGTATCACTAAGGTGACAGAAGTTGATTTCGGAGCATCATTTTTGAACAGGAGCTTCAACTATTTTGTAGCATATGAGAAATTCCCTAAGCCCCGGACCTGTCGATTTTGGTCAAAAATGTAAATTTCAAAAGTGCCCCAATTTCTGCTTTAAACTTTAGGTGCTATCCCAAAATGTATCACTAAGTGACAGAAGTTGATTTCGGAGCATCATTTTTGAACAGGAGCTTCAACCGTTTTGTGGCATATGAGAAATTCCCTAAGCCCCGGACCTGTCTATTTTGGTCAAAAATGAAAATTTAAAAAGTGCCCCTATTTCTGCTTTAAACTTTAGGTACTATCCCAAAATGTATCACTAAGGTGACAGAAGTTGATTTCGGAGCATCATATTTGAACAGGAGCTTCAACTATTTTGTAGCATATGAGAAATTCCCTATGCCCCGGACCTGTCGATTTTGGTCAAAAATGTAAATTTCAAAAGTGCCCCAATTTCTGCTTTAAACTTTAGGTGCTATCCCAAAATGTATCACTAAGGTGACAGAAGTTGATTTCGGAGCATCATTTTTGAACAGGTGCTTCAACCGTTTTGTGGCATATGAGAAATTCCCTAAGCCCCGGACCTGTCTATTTTGGTCAAAAATGAAAACTTAAAAAGTGCCCCAATTTCTGCTTTAAACTTTAGGTACTATCCCAAAATGTATCACTAAGGTGACAGAAGTTGATTTTGGCGCATCATTTTTGAACAGGAGCTTCAACTATTTTGTAGCATATGAGAAATTCCCTAAGCTCCGGACCTGTCGATTTTGGTCAAAAATGTAAATTTCAGAAGTGCCCCAATTTCTGCTTTAAACTTTAGGTACTATCCCAAAATGTATCACTAAGGTGACAGAAGTTGATTTCGGAGCATCATTTTTGAACAGGAGCTTCAACCGTTTTGTGGCATATGAGAAATTCCCTAAGCCCCGGACCTGTCGATTTTGGTCAAAAATGTAAATTTCAAAAGTGCCCCAATTTCTGCTTTAAACTTTAGGTGCTATCCCAAAATGTATTACTAAGGTGACAGAAGTTGATTTCGGAGCATCATTTTTGAACAGGAGCTTCAACCATTTTGTGGCATATGAGAAATTCCCTAAGCCCCGGACCTGTCTATTTTGGTCAAAAATGAAAATTTAAAAAGTGCCCCAATTTCTGCTTTAAACTTTAGGTACTATCCCAAAATGTATCACTAAGGTGACAGAGGTTGATTTCGGAGCATCATTTTTGAACAGGAGCTTCAACCATTTTGTGGCATATGAGAAATTCCCTAAGCCCCAGACCTGTCGATTTTGGTCAAAAATGAAAATTTCAAAAGTGCCCCTATTTCTGCTTTAAACTTTAGGTACTATCCCAAAATGTATCACTAAGGTGACAGAAGTTGATTTCGGAGCATCATTTTTGAACAGGAGCTTCAACTATTTTGTAGCATATGAGAAATTCCCTAAGCCCCGGACCTGTCGATTTTGGTCAAAAATGAAAATTTCAGAAGTGCCCCAATTTCTGCTTTAAACTTTAGGTACTATCCCAAAATGTATCACTAAGGTGACAGAAGTTGATTTCGGAGCATCATTTTTGAACAGGAGCTTCAACCGTTTTGTGTCATATGAGAAATTCCCTAAGCCCCGGACCTGTCGATTTTGGTCAAAAATGTAAATTTCAAAAGTGCCCCAATTTCTGCTTTAAACTTTAGGTGCTATCCCAAAATGTATCACTAAGGTGACAGAAGTTGATTTCGGAGCATCATTTTTGAACAGGAGCTTCAACTATTTTGTAGCATATGAGAAATTCCCTAAGCCCCGGACCTGTCGATTTTGGTCAAAAATGTAAATTTCAGAAGTGCCCCAATTTCTGCTTTAAACTTTAGATACTTTCCCAAAATGTATCACTAAGGTGACAGAAGTTGATTTCGGAGCATCATTTTTGAACAGGAGCTTCAACTATTTTGTAGCATATGAGAAATTCCCTAAGCCCCGGACCTGTCGATTTTGGTCAAAAATGTAAATTTCAGAAGTGCCCCAATTTCTGCTTTAAACTTTAGGTACTATCCCAAAATGTATCACTAAGGTGACAGAAGTTGATTTCGGAGCATCATTTTTGAACAGGAGCTTCAACCGTTTTGTGGCATATGAGAAATTCCCTAAGCCCCGGACCTGTCGATTTTGGTCAAAAATGTAAATTTCAAAAGTGCCCCAATTTCTGCTTTAAACTTTAGGTGCTATCCCAAAATGTATTACTAAGGTGACAGAAGTTGATTTCGGAGCATCATTTTTGAACAGGAGCTTCAACCGTTTTGTGGCATATGAGAAATTCCCTAAGCCCCGGACCTGTCTATTTTGGTCAAAAATGAAAATTTAAAAAGTGCCCCAATTTCTGCTTTAAACTTTAGGTACTATCCCAAAATGTATCACTAAGGTGACAGAGGTTGATTTCGGAGCATCATTTTTGAACAGGAGCTTCAACCATTTTGTGGCATATGAGAAATTCCCTAAGCCCCAGACCTGTCGATTTTGGTCAAAAATGAAAATTTCAAAAGTGCCCCTATTTCTGCTTTAAACTTTAGGTACTTTCCCAAAATGTATCACTAAGGTGACAGAAGTTGATTTCGGAGCATCATATTTGAACAGGAGCTTCAACTATTTTGTAGCATATGAGAAATTCCCTATGCCCCGGACCTGTCGATTTTGGTCAAAAATGTAAATTTCAAAAGTGCCCCAATTTCTGCTTTAAACTTTAGGTGCTATCCCAAAATGTATCACTAAGGTGACAGAAGTTGATTTCGGAGCATCATTTTTGAACAGGTGCTTCAACCGTTTTGTGGCATATGAGAAATTCCCTAAGCCCCGGACCTGTCTATTTTGGTCAAAAATGAAAACTTAAAAAGTGCCCCAATTTCTGCTTTAAACTTTAGGTACTATCCCAAAATGTATCACTAAGGTGACAGAAGTTGATTTTGGCGCATCATTTTTGAACAGGAGCTTCAACTATTTTGTAGCATATGAGAAATTCCCTAAGCTCCGGACCTGTCGATTTTGGTCAAAAATGTAAATTTCAGAAGTGCCCCAATTTCTGCTTTAAACTTTAGGTACTATCCCAAAATGTATCACTAAGGTGACAGAAGTTGATTTCGGAGCATCATTTTTGAACAGGAGCTTCAACCGTTTTGTGGCATATGAGAAATTCCCTAAGCCCCGGACCTGTCGATTTTGGTCAAAAATGTAAATTTCAAAAGTGCCCCAATTTCTGCTTTAAACTTTAGGTGCTATCCCAAAATGTATTACTAAGGTGACAGAAGTTGATTTCGGAGCATCATTTTTGAACAGGAGCTTCAACCATTTTGTGGCATATGAGAAATTCCCTAAGCCCCGGACCTGTCTATTTTGGTCAAAAATGAAAATTTAAAAAGTGCCCCAATTTCTGCTTTAAACTTTAGGTACTATCCCAAAATGTATCACTAAGGTGACAGAGGTTGATTTCGGAGCATCATTTTTGAACAGGAGCTTCAACCATTTTGTGGCATATGAGAAATTCCCTAAGCCCCAGACCTGTCGATTTTGGTCAAAAATGAAAATTTCAAAAGTGCCCCTATTTCTGCTTTAAACTTTAGGTACTATCCCAAAATGTATCACTAAGGTGACAGAAGTTGATTTCGGAGCATCATTTTTGAACAGGAGCTTCAACTATTTTGTAGCATATGAGAAATTCCCTAAGCCCCGGACCTGTCGATTTTGGTCAAAAATGAAAATTTCAGAAGTGCCCCAATTTCTGCTTTAAACTTTAGGTACTATCCCAAAATGTATCACTAAGGTGACAGAAGTTGATTTCGGAGCATCATTTTTGAACAGGAGCTTCAACCGTTTTGTGTCATATGAGAAATTCCCTAAGCCCCGGACCTGTCGATTTTGGTCAAAAATGTAAATTTCAAAAGTGCCCCAATTTCTGCTTTAAACTTTAGGTGCTATCCCAAAATGTATCACTAAGGTGACAGAAGTTGATTTCGGAGCATCATTTTTGAACAGGAGCTTCAACTATTTTGTAGCATATGAGAAATTCCCTAAGCCCCGGACCTGTCGATTTTGGTCAAAAATGTAAATTTCAGAAGTGCCCCAATTTCTGCTTTAAACTTTAGATACTTTCCCAAAATGTATCACTAAGGTGACAGAAGTTGATTTCGGAGCATCATTTTTGAACAGGAGCTTCAACTATTTTGTAGCATATGAGAAATTCCCTAAGCCCCGGACCTGTCGATTTTGGTCAAAAATGTAAATTTCAGAAGTGCCCCAATTTCTGCTTTAAACTTTAGGTACTATCCCAAAATGTATCACTAAGGTGACAGAAGTTGATTTCGGAGCATCATTTTTGAACAGGAGCTTCAACCGTTTTGTGGCATATGAGAAATTCCCTAAGCCCCGGACCTGTCGATTTTGGTCAAAAATGTAAATTTCAAAAGTGCCCCAATTTCTGCTTTAAACTTTAGGTGCTATCCCAAAATGTATTACTAAGGTGACAGAAGTTGATTTCGGAGCATCATTTTTGAACAGGAGCTTCAACCGTTTTGTGGCATATGAGAAATTCCCTAAGCCCCGGACCTGTCTATTTTGGTCAAAAATGAAAATTTAAAAAGTGCCCCAATTTCTGCTTTAAACTTTAGGTACTATCCCAAAATGTATCACTAAGGTGACAGAGGTTGATTTCGGAGCATCATTTTTGAACAGGAGCTTCAACCATTTTGTGGCATATGAGAAATTCCCTAAGCCCCAGACCTGTCGATTTTGGTCAAAAATGAAAATTTCAAAAGTGCCCCTATTTCTGCTTTAAACTTTAGGTACTTTCCCAAAATGTATCACTAAGGTGACAGAAGTTGATTTCGGAGCATCATTTTTGAACAGGAGCTTCAACCGTTTTGTGTCATATGAGAAATTCCCTAAGCCCCGGACCTGTCGATTTTGGTCAAAAATGAAAATTTCAGAAGTGCCCCAAATTCTGCTTTAAACTTTAGGTACCATCCCAAAATGTATCACTAAGGTGACAGAAGTTGATTTCGGAGCATCATTTTTGAACAGGAGCTTCAATTATTTTGTAGCATATGAGAAATTCCCTAAGCCCCGGACCTGTCGATTTTGGTCAAAAATGTAAATTTCAGAAGTGCCCAATTTCTGCTTTAAACTTTAGGTACTATCCCAAAATGTATCACTAAGGTGACAGAAGTTGATTTCGGAGCATCATTTTTGAACAGGAGCTTCAACCGTTTTGTGTCATATGTGAAATTCCCTAAGCCCCGGACCTGTCGATTTTGGTCAAAAATGAAAATTTCAAAAGTGCCCCAATTTCTGCTTTAAACTTTAGGTACTATCCCAAAATGTATCACTAAGGTGACAGAAGTTGATTTGGGAGCATCATTTTTGAACAGGAGCTTCAACCATTTTGTAGCATATGAGAAATTCCCTAAGCCCCGGACCTGTCGATTTTGGTCAAAAATGAAAATTTCAGAAGTGCCCCAATTTCTGCTTTAAACTTTAGGTACTATCCCAAAATGTATCACTAAGGTGACAGAAGTTGATTTCGGAGCATCATTTTTGAACTGGAGCTTCAACCGTTTTGTGGCATATGAGAAATTCCCTAAGCCCCGGACCTGTCTATTTTGGTCAAAAATGAAAATTTCAAAAGTGCCCCAATTTCTGCTTTAAACTTTAGGTACTATCCCAAAATGTATCAATAAGGTGACAGAAGTTGATTTCGGAGCATCATTTTTGAACTGGAGCTTCAACTATTTTGTAGCATATGAGAAATTCCCTAAGCCCCGGACCTGTCGATTTTGGTTAAAAATGTAATTTTCAGAAGTGCCCCAATTTCTGCTTTAAACTTTAGGTACTATCCCAAAATGTATCACTAAGGTGACAGAAGTTGATTTCGGAGCATCATTTTTGAACAGGAGCTTCAACCGTTTTGTGGCATATGAGAAATTCCCTAAGCCCCGGACCTGTCGATTTTGGTCAAAAATGTAAATTTCAAAAGTGCCCCAATTTCTGCTTTAAACTTTAGGTGCTATCCCAAAATGTATCACTAAGTGACAGAAGTTGATTTCGGAGCATCATTTTTGAACAGGAGCTTCAACCGTTTTGTGGCATATGAGAAATTCCCTAAGCCCCGGACCTGTCTATTTTGGTCAAAAATGAAAATTTAAAAAGTGCCCCTATTTCTGCTTTAAACTTTAGGTACTATCCCAAAATGTATCACTAAGGTGACAGAAGTTGATTTCGGAGCATCATATTTGAACAGGAGCTTCAACTATTTTGTAGCATATGAGAAATTCCCTATGCCCCGGACCTGTCGATTTTGGTCAAAAATGTAAATTTCAAAAGTGCCCCAATTTCTGCTTTAAACTTTAGGTGCTATCCCAAAATGTATCACTAAGGTGACAGAAGTTGATTTCGGAGCATCATTTTTGAACAGGAGCTTCAACCGTTTTGTGGCATATGAGAAATTCCCTAAGCCCCTGACCTGTCTATTTTGGTCAAAAATGAAAACTTAAAAAGTGCCCCAATTTCTGCTTTAAACTTTAGGTACTATCCCAAAATGTATCACTAAGGTGACAGAAGTTGATTTTGGCGCATCATATTTGAACAGGAGCTTCAACTATTTTGTAGCATATGAGAAATTCCCTAAGCTCCGGACCTGTCGATTTTGGTCAAAAATGTAAATTTCAGAAGTGCCCCAATTTCTGCTTTAAACTTTAGGTACTATCCCAAAATGTATCACTAAGGTGACAGAAGTTGATTTCGGAGCATCATTTTTGAACAGGAGCTTCAACCGTTTTGTGGCATATGAGAAATTCCCTAAGCCCCGGACCTGTCGATTTTGGTCAAAAATGTAAATTTCAAAAGTGCCCCAATTTCTGCTTTAAACTTTAGGTGCTATCCCAAAATGTATTACTAAGGTGACAGAAGTTGATTTCGGAGCATCATTTTTGAACAGGAGCTTCAACCGTTTTGTGGCATATGAGAAATTCCCTAAGCCCCGGACCTGTCTATTTTGGTCAAAAATGAAAATTTAAAAAGTGCCCCAATTTCTGCTTTAAACTTTAGGTACTATCCCAAAATGTATCACTAAGGTGACAGAGGTTGATTTCGGAGCATCATTTTTGAACAGGAGCTTCAACCATTTTGTGGCATATGAGAAATTCCCTAAGCCCCAGACCTGTCGATTTTGGTCAAAAATGAAAATTTCAAAAGTGCCCCTATTTCTGCTTTAAACTTTAGGTACTATCCCAAAATGTATCACTAAGGTGACAGAAGTTGATTTCGGAGCATCATTTTTGAACAGGAGCTTCAACTATTTTGTAGCATATGAGAAATTCCCTAAGCCCCGGACCTGTCGATTTTGGTCAAAAATGAAAATTTCAGAAGTGCCCCAATTTCTGCTTTAAACTTTAGGTACTATCCCAAAATGTATCACTAAGGTGACAGAAGTTGATTTCGGAGCATCATTTTTGAACAGGAGCTTCAACCGTTTTGTGTCATATGAGAAATTCCCTAAGCCCCGGACCTGTCGATTTTGGTCAAAAATGAAAATTTCAAAAGTGCCCCAATTTCTGCTTTAAACTTTAGGTACTATCCCAAAATGTATCACTAAGGTGACAGAAGTTGATTTCGGAGCATCATTTTTGAACAGGAGCTTCAACCGTTTTGTAGCATATGAGAAATTCGCTAAGCCCCGGACCTGTCGATTTTGTTCAAAAATGAAAATTTCAAAAGTGCCCCTATTTCTGCTTTAAACTTTAGGTACTATCCCAAAATGTATCACTAAGGTGACAGAAGTTGATTTCGGAGCATCATTTTTGAACAGGAGCTTCAACTATTTTGTAGCATATGAGAAATTCCCTATGCCCCGGACCTGTCGATTTTGGTCAAAAATGTAAATTTCAAAAGTGCCCCAATTTCTGCTTTAAACTTTAGGTGCTATCCCAAAATGTATCACTAAGGTGACAGAAGTTGATTTCGGAGCATCATTTTTGGACAGGAGCTTCAACCGTTTTGTGGCATATGAGAAATTCCCTAAGCCCCGGACCTGTCTATTTTGGTCAAAAATGAAAATTTAAAAAGTGCCCCAATTTCTGCTTTAAACTTTAGGTACTATCCCAAAATGTATCACTAAGGTGACAGAAGTTGATTTTGGCGCATCATTTTTGAACAGGAGCTTCAACTATTTTGTAGCATATGAGAAATTCCCTAAGCTCCGGACCTGTCGATTTTGGTCAAAAATGTAAATTTCAGAAGTGCCCCAATTTCTGCTTTAAACTTTAGGTACTATCCCAAAATGTATCACTAAGGTGACAGAAGTTGATTTCGGAGCATCATTTTTGAACAGGAGCTACAACCGTTTTGTGGCATATGAGAAATTCCCTAAGCCCCGGACCTGTCGATTTTGGTCAAAAATGTAAATTTCAAAAGTGCCCCAATTTCTGCTTTAAACTTTAGGTGCTATCCCAAAATGTATTACTAAGGTGACAGAAGTTGATTTCGGAGCATCATTTTTGAACAGGAGCTTCAACCGTTTTGTGGCATATGAGAAATTCCCTAAGCCCCGGACCTGTCTATTTTGGTCAAAAATGAAAATTTAAAAAGTGCCCCAATTTCTGCTTTAAACTTTAGGTACTATCCCAAAATGTATCACTAAGGTGACAGAGGTTGATTTCGGAGCATCATTTTTGAACAGGAGCTTCAACCATTTTGTGGCATATGAGAAATTCCCTAAGCCCCAGACCTGTCGATTTTGGTCAAAAATGAAAATGTCAAAAGTGCCCCTATTTCTGCTTTAAACTTTAGGTACTATCCCAAAATGTATCACTAAGGTGACAGAAGTTGATTTTGGCGCATCATTTTTGAACAGGAGCTTCAACTATTTTGTAGCATATGAGAAATTCCCTAAGCTCCGGACCTGTCGATTTTGGTCAAAAATGTAAATTTCAGAAGTGCCCCAATTTCTGCTTTAAACTTTAGGTACTATCCCAAAATGTATCACTAAGGTGACAGAAGTTGATTTCGGAGCATCATTTTTGAACAGGAGCTACAACCGTTTTGTGGCATATGAGAAATTCCCTAAGCCCCGGACCTGTCGATTTTGGTCAAAAATGTAAATTTCAAAAGTGCCCCAATTTCTGCTTTAAACTTTAGGTGCTATCCCAAAATGTATCACTAAGGTGACAGAAGTTGATTTCGGAGCATCATTTTTGAACAGGAGCTTCAACCGTTTTGTGGCATATGAGAAATTCCCTAAGCACCGGACCTGTCGATTTTGGTCAAAAATGTAAATTTCAAAAGTGCCCCAATTTCTGCTTTAAACTTTAGGTGCTATCCCAAAATGTATTACTAAGGTGACAGAAGTTGATTTCGGAGCATCATTTTTGAACAGGAGCTTCAACCGTTTTGTGGCATATGAGAAATTCCCTAAGCCCCGGACCTGTCTATTTTGGTCAAAAATGAAAATTTAAAAAGTGCCCCAATTTCTGCTTTAAACTTTAGGTACTATCCCAAAATGTATCACTAAGGTGACAGAGGTTGATTTCGGAGCATCATTTTTGAACATTAGCTTCAACCATTTTGTGGCATATGAGAAATTCCCTAAGCCCCAGACCTGTCAATTTTGGTCAAAAATGAAAATTTCAAAAGTGCCCCTATTTCTGCTTTAAACTTTAGGTACTATCCCAAAATGTATCACTAAGGTGACAGAAGTTGATTTCGGAGCATCATTTTTGAACAGGAGCTTCAACTATTTTGTAGCATATGAGAAATTCCCTAAGCCCCGGACCTGTCGATTTTGGTCAAAAAAGAAAATTTCAGAAGTGCCCCAATTTCTGCTTTAAACTTTAGGTACTATCCCAAAATGTATCACTAAGGTGACAGAAGTTGATTTCAGAGCATCATTTTTGAAGAGGAGCTTCAACCGTTTTGTGTCATATGAGAAATTCCCTAAGCCCCGGACCTGTCGATTTTGGTCAAAAATGAAAATTTCAAAAGAGCCCCAATTTCTGCTTTAAACTTTAGGTACTATCCCAAAATGTATCACTAAGGTGACAGAAGTTGATTTCGGAGCATCATTTTTGAACAGGAGCTTCAACCGTTATGTAGCATATGAGAAATTCGCTAAGCCCCGGACCTGTCGATTTTGGTCAAAAATGAAAATTTCAGAAGTGCCCCAAATTCTGCTTTAAACTTTAGGTACCATCCCAAAATGTATCACTAAGGTGACAGAAGTTGATTTCGGAGCATCATTTTTGAACAGGAGCTTCAATTATTTTGTAGCATATGAGAAATTCCCTAAGCCCCGGACCTGTCGATTTTGGTCAAAAATGTAAATTTCAGAAGTGCCCCAATTTCTGCTTTAAACTTTAGGTACTATCCCAAAATGTATCACTAAGGTGACAGAAGTTGATTTCGGAGCATCATTTTTGAACAGGAGCTTCAACCGTTTTGTGTCATATGAGAAATTCCCTAAGCCCCGGACCTGTCGATTTTGGTCAAAAATGAAAATTTCAAAAGTGCCCCAATTTCTGCTTTAAACTTTAGGTACTATCCCAAAATGTATCACTAAGGTGACAGAAGTTGATTTGGGAGCATCATTTTTGAACAGGAGCTTCAACCATTTTGTAGCATACGAGAAATTCCCTAAGCCCCGGACCTGTCGATTTTGGTCAAAAATGAAAATTTCAGAAGTGCCCCAATTTCTGCTTTAAACTTTAGGTACTATCCCAAAATGTATCACTAAGGTGACAGAAGTTGATTTCGGAGCATCATTTTTGAACAGGAGCTTCAACCGTTTTGTGGCATATGAGAAATTCCCTAAGCCCCGGACCTGTCGATTTTGGTCAAAAATGTAAATTTCAAAAGTGCCCCAATTTCTGCTTTAAACTTTAGGTGCTATCCCAAAATGTATCACTAAGTGACAGAAGTTGATTTCGGAGCATCATTTTTGAACAGGAGCTTCAACCGTTTTGTGGCCCCGGACCTGTCTATTTTGGTCAAAAATGAAAATTTAAAAAGTGCCCCAATTTCTGCTTTAAACTTTAGGTACTATCCCAAAATGTATCACTAAGGTGACAGAAGTTGATTTCGGAGCATCATTTTTGAACAGGAGCTTCAACCATTTTGTGGCATATGAGAAATTCCCTAAGCCCCGGACCTGTCGATTTTGGTCAAAAATGAAAATTTCAAAAGTGCCCAAATTTCTGCTTTAAACTTTAGGTACTATCCCAAAATGTATCACTAAGGTGACAGAAGTTGATTTCGGAGCATCATTTTTGAACAGGAGCTTCAACCGTTTTGTGGCATATGAGAAATTCCCTAAGCCCCGGACCTGTCGATTTTGGTCAAAAATGTAAATTTCAAAAGTGCCCCAATTTCTGCTTTAAACTTTAGGTGCTATCCCAAAATGTATCACTAAGGTGACAGAAGTTGATTTCGGAGCATCATTTTTGAACAGGAGCTTCAACTATTTTGTAGCATATGAGAAATTCCCTAAGCCCCGGACCTGTCGATTTTGGTCAAAAATGTAAATTTCAGAAGTGCCCCAATTTCTGCTTTAAACTTTAGGTACTATCCCAAAATGTATCACTAAGGTGACAGAAGTTGATTTCGGAGCATCATTTTTGAACAGGAGCTTCAACCGTTTTGTGGCATATGAGAAATTCCCTAAGCCCCGGACCTGTCGATTTTGGTCAAAAATGTAAATTTCAAAAGTGCCCCAATTTCTGCTTTAAACTTTAGGTGCTATCCCAAAATGTATTACTAAGGTGACAGAAGTTGATTTCGGAGCATCATTTTTGAACAGGAGCTTCAACCGTTTTGTGGCATATGAGAAATTCCCTAAGCCCCGGACCTGTCTATTTTGGTCAAAAATGAAAATTTAAAAAGTGCCCCAATTTCTGCTTTAAACTTTAGGTACTATCCCAAAATGTATCACTAAGGTGACAGAGGTTGATTTCGGAGCATCATTTTTGAACAGGAGCTTCAACCATTTTGTGGCATATGAGAAATTCCCTAAGCCCCAGACCTGTCGATTTTGGTCAAAAATGAAAATTTCAAAAGTGCCCCTATTTCTGCTTTAAACTTTAGGTACTTTCCCAAAATGTATCACTAAGGTGACAGAAGTTGATTTCGGAGCATCATTTTTGAACAGGAGCTTCAACCGTTTTGTGTCATATGAGAAATTCCCTAAGCCCCGGACCTGTCGATTTTGGTCAAAAATGAAAATTTCAGAAGTGCCCCAAATTCTGCTTTAAACTTTAGGTACCATCCCAAAATGTATCACTAAGGTGACAGAAGTTGATTTCGGAGCATCATTTTTGAACAGGAGCTTCAATTATTTTGTAGCATATGAGAAATTCCCTAAGCCCCGGACCTGTCGATTTTGGTCAAAAATGTAAATTTCAGAAGTGCCCAATTTCTGCTTTAAACTTTAGGTACTATCCCAAAATGTATCACTAAGGTGACAGAAGTTGATTTCGGAGCATCATTTTTGAACAGGAGCTTCAACCGTTTTGTGTCATATGTGAAATTCCCTAAGCCCCGGACCTGTCGATTTTGGTCAAAAATGAAAATTTCAAAAGTGCCCCAATTTCTGCTTTAAACTTTAGGTACTATCCCAAAATGTATCACTAAGGTGACAGAAGTTGATTTGGGAGCATCATTTTTGAACAGGAGCTTCAACCATTTTGTAGCATATGAGAAATTCCCTAAGCCCCGGACCTGTCGATTTTGGTCAAAAATGAAAATTTCAGAAGTGCCCCAATTTCTGCTTTAAACTTTAGGTAATATCCCAAAATGTATCACTAAGGTGACAGAAGTTGATTTCGGAGCATCATTTTTGAACTGGAGCTTCAACCGTTTTGTGGCATATGAGAAATTCCCTAAGCCCCGGACCTGTCTATTTTGGTCAAAAATGAAAATTTCAAAAGTGCCCCAATTTCTGCTTTAAACTTTAGGTACTATCCCAAAATGTATCAATAAGGTGACAGAAGTTGATTTCGGAGCATCATTTTTGAACTGGAGCTTCAACTATTTTGTAGCATATGAGAAATTCCCTAAGCCCCGGACCTGTCGATTTTGGTTAAAAATGTAATTTTCAGAAGTGCCCCAATTTCTGCTTTAAACTTTAGGTACTATCCCAAAATGTATCACTAAGGTGACAGAAGTTGATTTCGGAGCATCATTTTTGAACAGGAGCTTCAACCGTTTTGTGGCATATGAGAAATTCCCTAAGCCCCGGACCTGTCGATTTTGGTCAAAAATGTAAATTTCAAAAGTGCCCCAATTTCTGCTTTAAACTTTAGGTGCTATCCCAAAATGTATCACTAAGTGACAGAAGTTGATTTCGGAGCATCATTTTTGAACAGGAGCTTCAACCGTTTTGTGGCATATGAGAAATTCCCTAAGCCCCGGACCTGTCTATTTTGGTCAAAAATGAAAATTTAAAAAGTGCCCCTATTTCTGCTTTAAACTTTAGGTACTATCCCAAAATGTATCACTAAGGTGACAGAAGTTGATTTCGGAGCATCATATTTGAACAGGAGCTTCAACTATTTTGTAGCATATGAGAAATTCCCTATGCCCCGGACCTGTCGATTTTGGTCAAAAATGTAAATTTCAAAAGTGCCCCAATTTCTGCTTTAAACTTTAGGTGCTATCCCAAAATGTATCACTAAGGTGACAGAAGTTGATTTCGGAGCATCATTTTTGAACAGGAGCTTCAACCGTTTTGTGGCATATGAGAAATTCCCTAAGCCCCGGACCTGTCTTTTTTGGTCAAAAATGAAAACTTAAAAAGTGCCCCAATTTCTGCTTTAAACTTTAGGTACTATCCCAAAATGTATCACTAAGGTGACAGAAGTTGATTTTGGCGCATCATATTTGAACAGGAGCTTCAACTATTTTGTAGCATATGAGAAATTCCCTAAGCTCCGGACCTGTCGATTTTGGTCAAAAATGTAAATTTCAGAAGTGCCCCAATTTCTGCTTTAAACTTTAGGTACTATCCCAAAATGTATCACTAAGGTGACAGAAGTTGATTTCGGAGCATCATTTTTGAACAGGAGCTTCAACCGTTTTGTGGCATATGAGAAATTCCCTAAGCCCCAGACCTGTCGATTTTGGTCAAAAATGTAAATTTCAAAAGTGCCCCAATTTCTGCTTTAAACTTTAGGTGCTATCCCAAAATGTATTACTAAGGTGACAGAAGTTGATTTCGGAGCATCATTTTTGAACAGGAGCTTCAACCGTTTTGTGGCATATGAGAAATTCCCTAAGCCCCGGACCTGTCTATTTTGGTCAAAAATGAAAATTTAAAAAGTGCCCCAATTTCTGCTTTAAACTTTAGGTACTATCCCAAAATGTATCACTAAGGTGACAGAGGTTGATTTCGGAGCATCATTTTTGAACAGGAGCTTCAACCATTTTGTGGCATATGAGAAATTCCCTAAGCCCCAGACCTGTCGATTTTGGTCAAAAATGAAAATTTCAAAAGTGCCCCTATTTCTGCTTTAAACTTTAGGTACTATCCCAAAATGTATCACTAAGGTGACAGAAGTTGATTTCGGAGCATCATTTTTGAACAGGAGCTTCAACTATTTTGTAGCATATGAGAAATTCCCTAAGCCCCGGACCTGTCGATTTTGGTCAAAAATGAAAATTTCAGAAGTGCCCCAATTTCTGCTTTAAACTTTAGGTACTATCCCAAAATGTATCACTAAGGTGACAGAAGTTGATTTCGGAGCATCATTTTTGAACAGGAGCTTCAACCGTTTTGTGTCATATGAGAAATTCCCTAAGCCCCGGACCTGTCGATTTTGGTCAAAAATGAAAATTTCAAAAGTGCCCCAATTTCTGCTTTAAACTTTAGGTACTATCCCAAAATGTATCACTAAGGTGACAGAAGTTGATTTCGGAGCATCATTTTTGAACAGGAGCTTCAACCGTTTTGTAGCATATGAGAAATTCGCTAAGCCCCGGACCTGTCGATTTTGGTCAAAAATGAAAATTTCAAAAGTGCCCCTATTTCTGCTTTAAACTTTAGGTACTATCCCAAAATGTATCACTAAGGTGACAGAAGTTGATTTCGGAGCATCATTTTTGAACAGGAGCTTCAACTATTTTGTAGCATATGAGAAATTCCCTATGCCCCGGACCTGTCGATTTTGGTCAAAAATGTAAATTTCAAAAGTGCCCCAATTTCTGCTTTAAACTTTAGGTGCTATCCCAAAATGTATCACTAAGGTGACAGAAGTTGATTTCGGAGCATCATTTTTGAACAGGAGCTTCAACCGTTTTGTGGCATATGAGAAATTCCCTAAGCCCCGGACCTGTCTATTTTGGTCAAAAATGAAAATTTAAAAAGTGCCCCAATTTCTGCTTTAAACTTTAGGTACTATCCCAAAATGTATCACTAAGGTGACAGAAGTTGATTTCGGAGCATCATTTTTGAACAGGAGCTTCAACTATTTTGTAGCATATGAGAAATTCCCTAAGCCCCGGACCTGTCGATTTTGGTCAAAAATGAAAATTTCAGAAGTGCCCCAATTTCTGCTTTAAACTTTAGGTACTATCCCAAAATGTATCACTAAGGTGACAGAAGTTGATTTCGGAGCATCATTTTTGAACAGGAGCTTCAACCGTTTTGTGTCATATGAGAAATTCCCTAAGCCCCGGACCTGTCGATTTTGGTCAAAAATGAAAATTTCAAAAGTGCCCCAATTTCTGCTTTATACTTTAGGTACTATCCCAAAATGTATCACTAAGGTGACAGAAGTTGATTTCGGAGCATCATTTTTGAACAGGAGCTTCAACCGTTTTGAAGCATATGAGAAATTCGCTAAGCCCCGGACCTGTCTATTTTGGTCAAAAATGAAAATTTCAAAAGTGCCCCTATTTCTGCTTTAAACTTTAGGTACTATCCCAAAATGTATCACTAAGGTGACAGAAGTTGATTTCGGAGCATCATTTTTGAACAGGAGCTTCAACTATTTTGTAGCATATGAGAAATTCCCTATGCCCCGGACCTGTCGATTTTGGTCAAAAATGTAAATTTCAAAAGTGCCCCAATTTCTGCTTTAAACTTTAGGTGCTATCCCAAAATGTATCACTAAGGTGACAGAAGTTGATTTCGGAGCATCATTTTTGAACAGGAGCTTCAACCGTTTTGTGGCATATGAGAAATTCCCTAAGCCCCGGACCTGTCTATTTTGGTCAAAAATGAAAATTTAAAAAGTGCCCCAATTTCTGCTTTAAACTTTAGGTACTATCCCAAAATGTATCACTAAGGTGACAGAAGTTGATTTTGGCGCATCATTTTTGAACAGGAGCTTCAACTATTTTGTAGCATATGAGAAATTCCCTAAGCTCCGGACCTGTCGATTTTGGTCAAAAATGTAAATTTCAGAAGTGCCCCAATTTCTGCTTTAAACTTTAGGTACTATCCCAAAATGTATCACTAAGGTGACAGAAGTTGATTTCGGAGCATCATTTTTGAACAGGAGCTACAACCGTTTTGTGGCATATGAGAAATTCCCTAAGCCCCGGACCTGTCGATTTTGGTCAAAAATGTAAATTTCAAAAGTGCCCCAATTTCTGCTTTAAACTTTAGGTGCTATCCCAAAATGTATTACTAAGGTGACAGAAGTTGATTTCGGAGCATCATTTTTGAACAGGAGCTTCAACCGTTTTGTGGCATATGAGAAATTCCCTAAGCCCCGGACCTGTCTATTTTGGTCAAAAATGAAAATTTAAAAAGTGCCCCAATTTCTGCTTTAAACTTTAGGTACTATCCCAAAATGTATCACTAAGGTGACAGAGGTTGATTTCGGAGCATCATTTTTGAACAGGAGCTTCAACCATTTTGTGGCATATGAGAAATTCCCTAAGCCCCAGACCTGTCGATTTTGGTCAAAAATGAAAATGTCAAAAGTGCCCCTATTTCTGCTTTAAACTTTAGGTACTATCCCAAAATGTATCACTAAGGTGACAGAAGTTGATTTTGGCGCATCATTTTTGAACAGGAGCTTCAACTATTTTGTAGCATATGAGAAATTCCCTAAGCTCCGGACCTGTCGATTTTGGTCAAAAATGTAAATTTCAGAAGTGCCCCAATTTCTGCTTTAAACTTTAGGTACTATCCCAAAATGTATCACTAAGGTGACAGAAGTTGATTTCGGAGCATCATTTTTGAACAGGAGCTACAACCGTTTTGTGGCATATGAGAAATTCCCTAAGCCCCGGACCTGTCGATTTTGGTCAAAAATGTAAATTTCAAAAGTGCCCCAATTTCTGCTTTAAACTTTAGGTGCTATCCCAAAATGTATCACTAAGGTGACAGAAGTTGATTTCGGAGCATCATTTTTGAACAGGAGCTTCAACCGTTTTGTGGCATATGAGAAATTCCCTAAGCCCCGGACCTGTCGATTTTGGTCAAAAATGTAAATTTCAAAAGTGCCCCAATTTCTGCTTTAAACTTTAGGTGCTATCCCAAAATGTATTACTAAGGTGACAGAAGTTGATTTCGGAGCATCATTTTTGAACAGGAGCTTCAACCGTTTTGTGGCATATGAGAAATTCCCTAAGCCCCGGACCTGTCTATTTTGGTCAAAAATGAAAATTTAAAAAGTGCCCCAATTTCTGCTTTAAACTTTAGGTACTATCCCAAAATGTATCACTAAGGTGACAGAGGTTGATTTCGGAGCATCATTTTTGAACAGGAGCTTCAACCATTTTGTGGCATATGAGAAATTCCCTAAGCCCCAGACCTGTCGATTTTGGTCAAAAATGAAAATTTCAAAAGTGCCCCTATTTCTGCTTTAAACTTTAGGTACTATCCCAAAATGTATCACTAAGGTGACAGAAGTTGATTTCGGAGCATCATTTTTGAACAGGAGCTTCAACTATTTTGTAGCATATGAGAAATTCCCTAAGCCCCGGACCTGTCGATTTTGGTCAAAAAAGAAAATTTCAGAAGTGCCCCAATTTCTGCTTTAAACTTTAGGTACTATCCCAAAATGTATCACTAAGGTGACAGAAGTTGATTTCAGAGCATCATTTTTGAAGAGGAGCTTCAACCGTTTTGTGTCATATGAGAAATTCCCTAAGCCCCGGACCTGTCGATTTTGGTCAAAAATGAAAATTTCAAAAGAGCCCCAATTTCTGCTTTAAACTTTAGGTACTATCCCAAAATGTATCACTAAGGTGACAGAAGTTGATTTCGGAGCATCATTTTTGAACAGGAGCTTCAACCGTTATGTAGCATATGAGAAATTCGCTAAGCCCCGGACCTGTCGATTTTGGTCAAAAATGAAAATTTCAGAAGTGCCCCAAATTCTGCTTTAAACTTTAGGTACCATCCCAAAATGTATCACTAAGGTGACAGAAGTTGATTTCGGAGCATCATTTTTGAACAGGAGCTTCAATTATTTTGTAGCATATGAGAAATTCCCTAAGCCCCGGACCTGTCGATTTTGGTCAAAAATGTAAATTTCAGAAGTGCCCCAATTTCTGCTTTAAACTTTAGGTACTATCCCAAAATGTATCACTAAGGTGACAGAAGTTGATTTCGGAGCATCATTTTTGAACAGGAGCTTCAACCGTTTTGTGTCATATGAGAAATTCCCTAAGCCCCGGACCTGTCGATTTTGGTCAAAAATGAAAATTTCAAAAGTGCCCCAATTTCTGCTTTAAACTTTAGGTACTATCCCAAAATGTATCACTAAGGTGACAGAAGTTGATTTGGGAGCATCATTTTTGAACAGGAGCTTCAACCATTTTGTAGCATACGAGAAATTCCCTAAGCCCCGGACCTGTCGATTTTGGTCAAAAATGAAAATTTCAGAAGTGCCCCAATTTCTGCTTTAAACTTTAGGTACTATCCCAAAATGTATCACTAAGGTGACAGAAGTTGATTTCGGAGCATCATTTTTGAACAGGAGCTTCAACCGTTTTGTGGCATATGAGAAATTCCCTAAGCCCCGGACCTGTCGATTTTGGTCAAAAATGTAAATTTCAAAAGTGCCCCAATTTCTGCTTTAAACTTTAGGTGCTATCCCAAAATGTATCACTAAGTGACAGAAGTTGATTTCGGAGCATCATTTTTGAACAGGAGCTTCAACCGTTTTGTGGCCCCGGACCTGTCTATTTTGGTCAAAAATGAAAATTTAAAAAGTGCCCCAATTTCTGCTTTAAACTTTAGGTACTATCCCAAAATGTATCACTAAGGTGACAGAAGTTGATTTCGGAGCATCATTTTTGAACAGGAGCTTCAACCATTTTGTGGCATATGAGAAATTCCCTAAGCCCCGGACCTGTCGATTTTGGTCAAAAATGAAAATTTCAAAAGTGCCCAAATTTCTGCTTTAAACTTTAGGTACTATCCCAAAATGTATCACTAAGGTGACAGAAGTTGATTTCGGAGCATCATTTTTGAACAGGAGCTTCAACCGTTTTGTGGCATATGAGAAATTCCCTAAGCCCCGGACCTGTCGATTTTGGTCAAAAATGTAAATTTCAGAAGTGCCCCAATTTCTGCTTTAAACTTTAGGTACTATCCCAAAATGTATCACTAAGGTGACAGAAGTTGATTTCGGAGCATCATTTTTGAACAGGAGCTACAACCGTTTTGTGGCATATGAGAAATTCCCTAAGCCCCGGACCTGTCGATTTTGGTCAAAAATGTAAATTTCAAAAGTGCCCCAATTTCTGCTTTAAACTTTAGGTGCTATCCCAAAATGTATCACTAAGGTGACAGAAGTTGATTTCGGAGCATCATTTTTGAACAGGAGCTTCAACCGTTTTGTGGCATATGAGAAATTCCCTAAGCCCCGGACCTGTCGATTTTGGTCAAAAATGTAAATTTCAAAAGTGCCCCAATTTCTGCTTTAAACTTTAGGTGCTATCCCAAAATGTATTACTAAGGTGACAGAAGTTGATTTCGGAGCATCATTTTTGAACAGGAGCTTCAACCGTTTTGTGGCATATGAGAAATTCCCTAAGCCCCGGACCTGTCTATTTTGGTCAAAAATGAAAATTTAAAAAGTGCCCCAATTTCTGCTTTAAACTTTAGGTACTATCCCAAAATGTATCACTAAGGTGACAGAGGTTGATTTCGGAGCATCATTTTTGAACAGGAGCTTCAACCATTTTGTGGCATATGAGAAATTCCCTAAGCCCCGGACCTGTCGATTTTGGTCAAAAATGAAAATTTCAAAAGAGCCCCAATTTCTGCTTTAAACTTTAGGTACTATCCCAAAATGTATCACTAAGGTGACAGAAGTTGATTTCGGAGCATCATTTTTGAACAGGAGCTTCAACCGTTATGTAGCATATGAGAAATTCGCTAAGCCCCGGACCTGTCGATTTTGGTCAAAAATGAAAATTTCAGAAGTGCCCCAAATTCTGCTTTAAACTTTAGGTACCATCCCAAAATGTATCACTAAGGTGACAGAAGTTGATTTCGGAGCATCATTTTTGAACAGGAGCTTCAATTATTTTGTAGCATATGAGAAATTCCCTAAGCCCCGGACCTGTCGATTTTGGTCAAAAATGTAAATTTCAGAAGTGCCCCAATTTCTGCTTTAAACTTTAGGTACTATCCCAAAATGTATCACTAAGGTGACAGAAGTTGATTTCGGAGCATCATTTTTGAACAGGAGCTTCAACCGTTTTGTGTCATATGAGAAATTCCCTAAGCCCCGGACCTGTCAATTTTGGTCAAAAATGAAAATTTCAAAAGTGCCCCAATTTCTGCTTTAAACTTTAGGTACTATCCCAAAATGTATCACTAAGGTGACAGAAGTTGATTTGGGAGCATCATTTTTGAACAGGAGCTTCAACCATTTTGTAGCATACGAGAAATTCCCTAAGCCCCGGACCTGTCGATTTTGGTCAAAAATGAAAATTTCAGAAGTGCCCCAATTTCTGCTTTAAACTTTAGGTACTATCCCAAAATGTATCACTAAGGTGACAGAAGTTGATTTCGGAGCATCATTTTTGAACAGGAGCTTCAACCGTTTTGTGGCATATGAGAAATTCCCTAAGCCCCGGACCTGTCGATTTTGGTCAAAAATGTAAATTTCAAAAGTGCCCCAATTTCTGCTTTAAACTTTAGGTGCTATCCCAAAATGTATCACTAAGTGACAGAAGTTGATTTCGGAGCATCATTTTTGAACAGGAGCTTCAACCGTTTTGTGGCCCCGGACCTGTCTATTTTGGTCAAAAATGAAAATTTAAAAAGTGCCCCAATTTCTGCTTTAAACTTTAGGTACTATCCCAAAATGTATCACTAAGGTGACAGAAGTTGATTTCGGAGCATCATTTTTGAACAGGAGCTTCAACCATTTTGTGGCATATGAGAAATTCCCTAAGCCCCGGACCTGTCAATTTTGGTCAAAAATGAAAATTTCAAAAGTGCCCAAATTTCTGCTTTAAACTTTAGGTACTATCCCAAAATGTATCACTAAGGTGACAGAAGTTGATTTCGGAGCATCATTTTTGAACAGGAGCTTCAACCGTTTTGTGGCATATGAGAAATTCCCTAAGCCCCGGACCTGTCGATTTTGGTCAAAAATGTAAATTTCAAAAGTGCCCCAATTTCTGCTTTAAACTTTAGGTGCTATCCCAAAATGTATCACTAAGGTGACAGAAGTTTATTTCGGAGCATCATTTTTGAACAGGAGCTTCAACCGTTTTGTGGCATATGAGAAATTCCCTAAGCCCCGGACCTGTCTATTTTGGTCAAAAATGAAAATTTAAAAAGTGCCCCAATTTCTGCTTTAAACTTTAGGTACTATCCCAAAATGTATCACTAAGGTGACAGAAGTTGATTTCGGAGCATCATTTTTGAACAGGAGCTTCAACCATTTTGTGGCATATGAGAAATTCCCTAAGCCCCAGACCTGTCGATTTTGGTCAAAAATGAAAATTTCAAAAGTGCCCCTATTTCTGCTTTAAACTTTAGGTACTATCCCAAAATGTATCACTAAGGTGACAGAAGTTGATTTCGGAGCATCATTTTTGAACAGGAGCTTCAACTATTTTGTAGCATATGAGAAATTCCCTAAGCCCCGGACCTGTCGATTTTGGTCAAAAATGAAAATTTCAGAAGTGCCCCAATTTCTGCTTTAAACTTTAGGTACTATCCCAAAATGTATCACTAAGGTGACAGAAGTTGATTTCGGAGCATCATTTTTGAACAGGAGCTTCAACCGTTTTGTGTCATATGAGAAATTCCCTAAGCCCCGGACCTGTCGATTTTGGTCAAAAATGAAAATTCAAAAGTGCCCCAATTTCTGCTTTAAACTTTAGGTACTATCCCAAAATGTATCACTAAGGTGACAGAAGTTGATTTCGGAGCATCATTTTTGAACAGGAGCTTCAACCGTTTTGTAGCATATGAGAAATTCGCTAAACCCCGGACCTGTCGATTTTGGTCAAAAATGAAAATTTCAGAAGTGCCCCAAATTCTGCTTTAAACTTTAGGTACCATCCCAAAATGTATCACTAAGGTGACAGAAGTTGATTTCGGAGCATCATTTTTGAACAGGAGCTTCAATTATTTTGTAGCATATGAGAAATTCCCTAAGCCCCGGACCTGTCGATTTTGGTCAAAAATGTAAATTTCAGAAGTGCCCCAATTTCTGCTTTAAACTTTAGGTACTATCCCAAAATGTATCACTAAGGTGACAGAAGTTGATTTCGGAGCATCATTTTTGAACAGGAGCTTCAACCATTTGTGGCATATGAGAAATTCCCTAAGCCCCGGACCTGTCGATTTTGGTCAAAAATGAAAATTTCAAAAGTGCCCCTATTTCTGCTTTAAACTTTAGGTACTATCCCAAAATGTATCACTAAGGTGACAGAAGTTGATTTCGGAGCATCATTTTTGAACAGGAGCTTCAACTATTTTGTAGCGTATGAGAAATTCCCTAAGCTCCGGACCTGTCGATTTTGGTCAAAAATGTAAATTTCAGAAGTGCCCCAATTTCTGCTTTAAACTTTAGGTACTATCCCAAAATGTATCACTAAGGTGACAGAAGTTGATTTCGGAGCATCATTTTTGAACAGGAGCTTCAACCGTTTTGTGGCATATGAGAAATTCCCTAAGCCCCGGACCTGTCGATTTTGGTCAAAAATGTAAATTTCAAAAGTGCCCCAATTTCTGCTTTAAACTTTAGGTGCTATCCCAAAATGTATCACTAAGGTGACAGAAGTTGATTTCGGAGCATCATTTTTGAACAGGAGCTTCAACCGTTTTGTGGCATATGAGAAATTCCCTAAGCCCCGGACCTGTCTATTTTGGTCAAAAATGAAAATTTAAAAAGTGCCCCAATTTCTGCTTTAAACTTTAGGTACTATCCCAAAATGTATCACTAAGGTGACAGAGGTTGATTTCGGAGCATCATTTTTGAACAGGAGCTTCAACCATTTTGTGGCATATGAGAAATTCCCTAAGCCCCAGACCTGTCGATTTTGGTCAAAAATGAAAATTTCAAAAGTGCCCCTATTTCTGCTTTAAACTTTAGGTACTATCCCAAAATGTATCACTAAGGTGACAGAAGTTGATTTCGGAGCATCATTTTTGAACAGGAGCTTCAACTATTTTGTAGCATATGAGAAATTCCCTAAGCCCCGGACCTGTCGATTTTGGTCAAAAATGAAAATTTCAGAAGTGCCCCAATTTCTGCTTTAAACTTTAGGTACTATCCCAAAATGTATCACTAAGGTGACAGAAGTTGATTTCGGAGCATCATTTTTGAACAGGAGCTTCAATTATTTTGTAGCATATGAGAAATTCCCTAAGCCCCGGACCTGTCGATTTTGGTCAAAAATGTAAATTTCAGAAGTGCCCCAATTTCTGCTTTAAACTTTAGGTACTATCCCAAAATGTATCACTAAGGTGACAGAAGTTGATTTCGGAGCATCATTTTTGAACAGGAGCTTCAACCGTTTTGTGTCATATGAGAAATTCCCTAAGCCCCGGACCTGTCGATTTTGGTCAAAAATGAAAATTTCAAAAGTGCCCCAATTTCTGCTTTAAACTTTAGGTACTATCCCAAAATGTATCACTAAGGTGATAGAAGTTGATTTGGGAGCATCATTTTTGAACAGGAGCTTCAACCATTTTGTAGCATATGAGAAATTCCCTAAGCCCCGGACCTGTCGATTTTGGTCAAAAATGAAAATTTCAGAAGTGCCCCAATTTCTGCTTTAAACTTTAGGTACTATCCCAAAATGTATCACTAAGGTGACAGAAGTTGATTTCGGAGCATCATTTTTGAACAGGAGCTTCAACCGTTTTGTGGCATATGAGAAATTCCCTAAGCCCCGGACCTGTCGATTTTGGTCAAAAATGTAAATTTCAAAAGTGCCCCAATTTCTGCTTTAAACTTTAGGTGCTATCCCAAAATGTATCACTAAGTGACAGAAGTTGATTTCGGAGCATCATTTTTGAACAGGAGCTTCAACCGTTTTGTGGCCCCGGACCTGTCTATTTTGGTCAAAAATGAAAATTTAAAAAGTGCCCTAATTTCTGCTTTAAACTTTAGGTACTATCCCAAAATGTATCACTAAGGTGACAGAAGTTGATTTCGGAGCATCATTTTTGAACAGGAGCTTCAACCATTTTGTGGCATATGAGAAATTCCCTAAGCCCCGGACCTGTCGATTTTGGTCAAAAATGAAAATTTCAAAAGTGCCCCTATTTCTGCTTTAAACTTTAGGTACTATCCCAAAATGTATCACTAAGGTGACAGAAGTTGATTTCGGAGCATCATTTTTGAACAGGAGCTTCAACTATTTTGTAGCATATGAGAAATTCCCTATGCCCCGGACCTGTCGATTTTGGTCAAATATGTAAATTTCAAAAGTGCCCCAATTTCTGCTTTAAACTTTAGGTGCTATCCCAAAATGTATCACTAAGGTGACAGAAGTTGATTTCGGAGCATCATTTTTGAACAGGAGCTTCAACCGTTTTGTGGCATATGAGAAATTCCCTAAGCCCCGGACCTGTCTATTTTGGTCAAAAATGAAAATTTAAAAAGTGCCCCAATTTCTGCTTTAAACTTTAGGTACTATCCCAAAATGTATCACTAAGGTGACAGAAGTTGATTTTGGCGCATCATTTTTGAACAGGAGCTTCAACTATTTTGTAGCATATGAGATATTCCCTAAGCCCCGGACCTGTCTATTTTGGTCAAACATGTAAATTTCAGAAGTGCCCCAATTTCTGCTTTAAACTTTAGGTACTATCCCAAAATGTATCACTAAGGTGACAGAAGTTGATTTCGGAGCATCATTTTTGAACAGGAGCTTCAACCGTTTTGTGGCATATGAGAAATTCCCTAAGCCCCGGACCTGTCGATTTTGGTCAAAAATGTAAATTTCAGAAGTGCCCCAATTTCTGCTTTAAACTTTAGGTACTATCCCAAAATGTATCACTAAGGTGACAGAAGTTGATTTCGGAGCATCATTTTTGAACAGGAGCTTCAACCGTTTTGTGTCATATGAGAAATTCCCTAAGCCCCGGACCTGTCGATTTTGGTCAAAAATGAAAATTTCAAAAGTGCCCCAATTTCTGCTTTAAACTTTAGGTACTATCCCAAAATGTATCACTAAGGTGATAGAAGTTGATTTGGGAGCATCATTTTTGAACAGGAGCTTCAACCATTTTGTAGCATATGAGAAATTCCCTAAGCCCCGGACCTGTCGATTTTGGTCAAAAATGAAAATTTCAGAAGTGCCCCAATTTCTGCTTTAAACTTTAGGTACTATCCCAAAATGTATCACTAAGGTGACAGAAGTTGATTTCGGAGCATCATTTTTGAACAGGAGCTTCAACCGTTTTGTGGCATATGAGAAATTCCCTAAGCCCCGGACCTGTCGATTTTGGTCAAAAATGTAAATTTCAAAAGTGCCCCAATTTCTGCTTTAAACTTTAGGTGCTATCCCAAAATGTATCACTAAGTGACAGAAGTTGATTTCGGAGCATCATTTTTGAACAGGAGCTTCAACCGTTTTGTGGCCCCGGACCTGTCTATTTTGGTCAAAAATGAAAATTTAAAAAGTGCCCTAATTTCTGCTTTAAACTTTAGGTACTATCCCAAAATGTATCACTAAGGTGACAGAAGTTGATTTCGGAGCATCATTTTTGAACAGGAGCTTCAACTATTTTGTAGCATATGAGAAATTCCCTAAGCCCCGGACCTGTCGATTTTGGTCAAAAATGAAAATTTCAGAAGTGCCCCAATTTCTGCTTTAAACTTTAGGTACTATCCCAAAATGTATCTCTAAGGTGACAGAAGTTGATTTCGGAGCATCATTTTTGAACAGGAGCTTCAACCGTTTTGTGTCATATGAGAAATTCCCTAAGCCCCGGACCTGTCGATTTTGGTCAAAAATGAAAATTCAAAAGTGCCCCAATTTCTGCTTTAAACTTTAGGTACTATCCCAAAATGTATCACTAAGGTGACAGAAGTTGATTTCGGAGCATCATTTTTGAACAGGAGCTTCAACCGTTTTGTAGCATATGAGAAATTCGCTAAACCCCGGACCTGTCGATTTTGGTCAAAAATGAAAATTTCAGAAGTGCCCCAAATTCTGCTTTAAACTTTAGGTACCATCCCAAAATGTATCACTAAGGTGACAGAAGTTGATTTCGGAGCATCATTTTTGAACAGGAGCTTCAATTATTTTGTAGCATATGAGAAATTCCCTAAGCCCCGGACCTGTCGATTTTGGTCAAAAATGAAAATTTCAGAAGTGCCCCAATTTCTGCTTTAAACTTTAGGTACTATCCCAAAATGTATCACTAAGGTGACAGAAGTTGATTTCGGAGCATCATTTTTGAACAGGAGCTTCAACCGTTTTGTGGCATATGAGAAATTCCCTAAGCCCCGGACCTGTCGATTTTGGTCAAAAATGTAAATTTCAAAAGTGCCCCAATTTCTGCTTTAAACTTTAGGTGCTATCCCAAAATGTATCACTAAGGTGACAGAAGTTGATTTCGGAGCATCATTTTTGAACAGGAGCTTCAACCGTTTTGTGGCATATGAGAAATTCCCTAAGCCCCGGACCTGTCGATTTTGGTCAAAAATGAAAATTTCAGAAGTGCCCCAATTTCTGCTTTTAACTTTAGGTACTATCCCAAAATGTATCACTAAGGTGACAGAAGTTGATTTCGGAGCATCATTTTTGAACAGGAGCTTCAACCGTTTTGTGGCATATGAGAAATTCCCTAAGCCCCGGACCTGTCTATTTTGGTCAAAAATGAAAATTTAAAAAGTGCCCCAATTTCTGCTTTAAACTTTAGGTACTATCCCAAAATGTATCACTAAGGTGACAGAAGTTGATTTCGGAGCATCATTTTTGAACAGGAGCTTCAACCATTTTGTGGCATATGAGAAATTCCCTAAGCCCCGGACCTGTCGATTTTGGTCAAAAATGAAAATTTCAGAAGTGCCCCTATTTCTGCTTTAAACTTTAGGTACTATCCCAAAATGTATCACTAAGGTGACAGAAGTTGATTTCGGAGCATCATTTTTGAACAGGAGCTTCAACTATTTTGTAGCATATGAGAAATTCCCTAACTCCGGACCTGTCGATTTTGGTCAAAAATGTAAATTTCAGAAGTGCCCCAATTTCTGCTTTAAACTTTAGGTACTATCCCAAAATGTATCACTAAGGTGACAGAAGTTGATTTCGGAGCATCATTTTTGAACAGGAGCTTCAACCGTTTTGTGGCATATGAGAAATTCCCTAAGCCCCGGACCTGTCGATTTTGGTCAAAAATGTAAATTTCAAAAGTGCCCCAATTTCTGCTTTAAACTTTCGGTGCTATCCCAAAATGTATTACTAAGGTGACAGAAGTTGATTTCGGAGCATCATTTTTGAACAGGAGCTTCAACCGTTTTGTGGCATATGAGAAATTCCCTAAGCCCCGGACCTGTCTATTTTGGTCAAAAATGAAAATTTAAAAAGTGCCCCAATTTCTGCTTTAAACTTTAGGTACTATCCCAAAATGTATCACTAAGGTGACAGAGGTTGATTTCGGAGCATCATTTTTGAACAGGAGCTTCAACCATTTTGTGGCATATGAGAAATTCCCTAAGCCCCAGACCTGTCGATTTTGGTCAAAAATGAAAATTTCAAAAGTGCCCCAATTTCTGCTTTAAACTTTAGGTACTATCCCAAAATGTATCACTAAGGTGACAGAAGTTGATTTCGGAGCATCATTTTTGAACAGGAGCTTCAACCGTTTTGTGTCATATGAGAAATTCCCTAAGCCCCGCACCTGTCGATTTTGGTCAAAAATGTAAATTTCAAAAGTGCCCCAAT
>NW_026969508.1:0-37701 GCF_028390025.1 Pseudophryne corroboree
AAATCCAATTGAGTGATTAAACAGCTCTTCATTTTCTGGCTTTATTTTTATGCTAACAAATTTGTTCTCTGAAAAGTGTCCACAAAGCCAAGTCTCTGATTAACACCTTTGTAAGGATGGTTTTTCACCTATTACTAAATTAACTTGCTTCATTGGAAAGGCAGCAAGATGCATCCTCATTTCAATGTCTACTGAAATAATACAAGTTGACACCAGGAAACATTAACGCCACTGCATCCTTGCTGCTTTCTCATGTGGAAGTCTGTTTAATGTGAAAAACAAGGTGATATCTAATTAGCATACAGGTAAGGAATTAAGAAAATCTTTATTTAAGGGTGAAGATGTTTCTCACAAAATTGTTGACCTAATGCATCATTGAAATTCAAGCTGGAAAGATGAATTTAATATATCACTTGTACATTTTGTATTGCTCTTCTGGTGACAATGTAGTTTGTTTTTGTCAATTACCATTTTAATAATAGGGTAAAGAAAATTAAGTGGATTTTTGAAAGAAAACAATACTGTCAATATACTATTAAAACAAATTAAAATGGTAAAAGTTATTGTACTTTAAGTAAAAATAAAAGAGACAAAATATCAATCCCAGTTTTGGATTACTTTAATTAACAAAAAAAAATGCATATAGCAGAGGATAGTTTCAATCTGCCTACCTCTGGGTTATGGGCCCAGCATGCTTCCATTGCAGTACTCTGCTGCACATGTAAGTGCAAGAGATCCTGAAGCACTCACTCATCATGGGAAAGTACCAATGTGTTTCTTCGTTGGTTGATGGAAGAAACATCTTACAAAAACTCTCCAGATTATTGACTTTTTAAAGTTTTGCTAGGAAACGTTTTAGATGAATGCTTATTAGCCTTTGTCAGTATGGACTTTTGCAAAGTGTCTCTGTGGCGCAATCAGTTAGTATGTACGGCTATTAACCAAAAGGTTGGTGGTTCAATCCCACCCAGGGACCTAATTGACCTTGTTATCAGATTTTGGTGATCTTTAAGTAGACAAGTCAAATTTCAAACCCCCTGTTATGGTGTAGGGTACCTGGCCTTCGCTGATGTAATCAGAGTTAGATTTGATTCAGTGATTTTATAAAAACATCTAGGAAGCACAATTTAGCAGTGGGTTGCAGAGAAAAAGAAATATGCTGGCAAAAAAACCAAATGGCGTGATTAAACAGCTCTTAATTTTCTTGCTTTATTTTTATGCTAACAAATTTGTTCTCTGAAAAGTGTCCACAAAGCCAAGTCTCTGATTAACACCTTTGTAGGGATGGCTTTTCACCTATTACTAAATTAAACTTGCTTCATTGGAAAGGCAGCAAGATGCATCCTCATTTCAATGTCTACTGAAATAATACAGGTTGACACCAGGAAACATTAACGCCACTGCATCCTTGCTGCTTTCTCATGTGGAAGTCTGTTTAATGTGAAAACAAGGTGATATCTAATTAGCACACAGGTAAGGAATTACGAAAATCTTTATTTAAGGGTGAAGATGTTTCTCACAAAATTGTTGCCCCAATGCATCATTGAAATTCAAGCTGGAAAGATGATTTTAATATATCACTTGTACATTTTGTATTGCTCTTCTGGTGACAATGTAGTTTGTTTTTGTCAATTACCATTTTAATAACAGGGTAAAGAAAATTAAGTGGATTTTTGAAAGAAAACTATACTGTCAATATACTATTAAAACAAATTAAAATGGTAAAAGTTATTGTACTTTAAGTAAAAATAAAAGAGACAAAATATCAATCCCAGTTTTGGATTACTTTAATTAACAAAAAAAAATGCATATAGCAGAGGATAGTTTCAATCTGCCTACCTCTGGGTTATGGGCCCTGCATGCTTCCATTGCTGTACTCTGCTGCACATGTAAGTGCCAGAGATCCTGAAGCACTCACTCATCATGGGAAAGTACCAATGTGTTTCTTCGTTGGTTGATAGAAGAAACATCTTACAAAAACGCTCCAGATTATTGACTTTTTTAAGTTTTTCTAGGAAACGTTTTAGATGAATGCTTATTAGCCTTTGTCAGTATGTACTTTTGCAAAGTGTCTCTGTGGCGCAATCAGTTAGTATGTACGGCTATTAACCAAAAGTTTGGTGGTTCAATTCCACCTAGGGACCTGATTGACCTTGTTATCAGATTTTGGTGATCTTTAAGTAGACAAGTCAAAATTTCAAACCCCCTGTTATGGTGTAGGGTACCTGGCCTTCTCTGATGTAATCAGAGTTAGATTTGATTCAGTGATTTTATAAAAACAGCTAGGAAGCACAATTTAGCAGTGGGTTGCAGAGAAAAAAAATATGCTGGCAGAAAAATCCAATTGAGTGATTAAACAGCTCTTTATTTTCTGGCTTTATTTTTATGCTAACAAATTTGTTCTCTGAAAAGTGTCCACAAAGCCAAGTCTCTGATTAACACCTTTGTAAGGATGGTTTTTCACCTATTACTAAATTAAACTTGCTTCATTGGAAAGGCAGCAAGATGCGTCCTCATTTCAATGTCTACTGAAATAATACAGGTTGACACCAGGAAACATTAACGCCACTGCATCCTTGCTGCTTTCTCATGTGGAAGTCTGTTTAATGTGAAAACAAGGTGATATCTAATTAGCACACAGGTAAGGAATTAAGAAAATCTTTATTTAAGGGTGAAGATGTTTCTCACAAAATCGTTGCCCCAATGCATCATTGAAATTCAAGCTGGAAAGATGATTTTAATATATCACTTGTACATTTTGTATTGCTCTTCTGGTGACAATGTAGTTTGTTTTTGTCAATTACCATTTTAATAATAGGGTAAAGAAAATTAAGTGGATTTTTGAAAGAAAACAATACTGTCAATATACTATTAAAACAAATTAAAATGGTAAAAGTTATTGTACTTTAAGTAAAAATAAAAGAGCCAAAATATCAATCCCAGTTTTGGATTACCTTAATTAACAAACAAAAAAATGCATATAGCAGAGGATAGTTTCAATCTGCCTACCTCTGGGTTATGGGCCCAGCATGCTTCCATTGCTGTACTCTGCTGCACATGTAAGTGCAAGAGATCCTGAAGCACTCAATCATCATGGGAAAGTACCAATGTGTTTCTTCGTTGGTTGATAGAAGAAACATCTTACAAAAACTCACCAGATTATTGACTTTTTTAAGTTTTTCTAGGAAACGTTTTAGATGAATGCTTATTAGCATTTGTCAGTATGTACTTTTGCAAAGTGTCTCTGTGGCGCAATCAGTTAGTGTGTACGGCTATTAACCATAAGGTTGGTGGTTCAATCCCACCCAGGGACCTAATTGACCTTGTTATCAGATTTTGGTGATCTTTAAGTAGACAAGTCAAAATTTCAAACCCCCTGTTATGGTGTAGGGTACCTGGCCTTCTCTGATGTAATCAGAGTTAGATTTGATTCAGTGATTTTATAAAAACAGCTAGGAAGCACAATTTAGCAGTGGGTTGCAGAGAAAAAAAATATGCTGGCAGAAAAATCCAATTGAGTGATTAAACAGCTCTTCATTTTCTGGCTTTATTTTTATGCTAACAAATTTGTTCTCTGAAAAGTGTCCACAAAGCCAAGTCTCTGATTAACACCTTTGTAAGGATGGTTTTTCACCTATTACTAAATTAAACTTGCTTCATTGGAAAGGCAGCAAGATGCATCCTCATTTCAATGGTAAGTCAACCTTCTTGCCCTATGTTCCCTCTCAACGGATGAAGACGCATCATTATCTACCGCAGTCATTTTGGCCCAATAGATATGCAAGAAGTTAAGATTCCCCTTTCTTTGCAGGTAGAGGAAGGAAAAGGAAGAGGTCTGTAGCCTCTTCAAGATCGCAGGACCAGAGATTGTCCTCTGCTTCTGCCAAATCCACTGCATGACACTGGGGCTTTCTTGCAGGAGCCCACACCAGTGGGGGCACGTCTAAAACTCTTCAGTCAGTTCTGGATTCATTCGGACCTGGACTCGTGGGTTTTACAAATAGTGTCCCAAGGGTACAAACTGGGGTTTCAAGACGTTCCCCCTCACCGATTGTTCAAATTGGCCTTAGTCAGCAGGGAGAAGGTTTTTATTCAAGCCTCTTCGTGGTCCCGAAGCCGGACGGCTCAGTCAGACCAATCTTAAATCTGAAATCCCTCAATTTCTTCCTAAAGAAATTCAATTTCAAGATGGAATTTCTCAGGGCAGTGATCTCCAGTCCGGAGGACGGAGATTTCATGGTTTTGGTAGACATAAAGGATGCCTACTTACATGTTCCCATTTAGCCACTGCCTCAAGCTACCTAAGGTTTGCAATTCAGGATTGTCATTACCAATTTCAGACATTGCCGTTTGGTCTGTCCACGGCTCCGAGGATTTTCACCAGGGTGATGGCGGAAATTATGGTTCTCCTTCGCAAGCAAGGAGTCACAATTATCCCGTACTTGGATGATCTCCTGATAAAGGCGAGATCCAGGGACCAGTTGGTGCAAAACATTGCACTCTCCCTGACAGTTCTTCAACAACATGGTTGGCTCCTAAACTTGCCAAAATCGCAGTTGGTCCCAATGACGCGGTTGTTGTTTTTGGGAGTCATACTGTTAGGCGCCGGGGTCCGCTTGATGGTCTGCGCGGCCCGGCGCCTAGCAACTAGAGACGCCGTGCACGTACAGCCGCCGGCTCCCTAGCAACGCTAGACGCCGGGCGCGCTGAGCCGCACGGACCCTAGCAACGGGGACGCCACTGGCGGACCGCGTTCCCCGTTGCTAGGCTTTAGGAAATTAAGATATTCACCTGCTCTCTGGCCGTGCAGCAAGGCAGCTGCACGGCATTTATTCTAATCAGCCTTTAGCAGCTGATTGGAGGACTCCTTGTTAAATACACTCCCAGGGCTTCTCACAGACGCCGGTAATAGCTTCCTGCATGCTGCCTTTGTTTGCTGAGAGTCTGTTTCCAGTCCTGCTGTATCCGGTCATTCCAGTCCGCAGAAGTCCGGTATTCGGGAGTTGTCATCTCATCCCAAGAGGTCGTTTGGTTCCCTGGAGTCCTGACTGATCACCGTTTTATATCCAGTGGTGTTCGTGAGTTGCGGCTCTGCCGTGTGTTGCGGCTCAGCCGCTTTACCTTTTATATTTTGTGTTTGGAGCATTTGCGGAGGGTTCCGCTTCCACAAGTCCTCTCTGGTACTTGGCGGTGCCGGGTAGGAGAATTGGACAAGTGGATATTTTGGTTGTCCTTTTTCCTGGCGGTTTCTCCGCACATATTATAGTTTTGAGTTTGCTTATCCCCTGGCCTGGTTGTTTATTTAGAGGGCCCCTTGTTATCACCCTGTCTCGGGTTTCCCTTTGTCTCTCATTAAGACCGGGGGGCATCGAAGTTGGGCAGACATAATCCGCCCTTCAAACGCGGCTGCCAAGGGCTCAAGAAACCATAGTCTCGCAGGGGATTTCTGACAACACGGGTGAGACAACAGAGTTAGGGCGCCAGGGGCTATTTTCCTGTCCTGCTCCCTTCCCCAGCATTCCGTTCCAGTGCTCCAGTCCTTGCCATAAGATCTTCTCTGACCAGAGTGCTGGAATCATAACATTATTACCGGCCATACCAAAACTTAAAATTAAACGGGGTTTAATTTTTTCTCATTCAGTTTTGTGAGAGTTTATCGGCCTCATGAATCCAACAGGTTTAGGGCCAAATTCTGGTCAGCTCTTAGTCAGCCAGATTCAAGAACTTACTCAGATGGTTCAGGATCTTTCTCTTCGGGTGAAGTCGCAGGAAGATCTTTTGCGAGCTTCCCCAAGGGTAGTCCCTGAACCAAAGATGCATTTGCCTGACCGTTTTTCTGGTGATAGAAAAGAGTTTTTTAATTTTAAAGAATCCTGTAAACTTTATTTTCGTTTAAGACCGACTTCCTCGGGTACTGAATCTCAGCGGGTCGGGTTTATTATTTCTTTGCTCCAGGGGGATCCTCAGACCTGGGCATTTGGTTTAAGAGCAGAGGATCCGGCATTGTTGTCAGTTGACGCTTTTTTTGAGTCTTTAGGGCTCTTGTATGATGACCCTGATAGAGAGGCGTCCGCTGAAAGTCAGTTGCGCGCTCTCAGACAGGGTAGAAATCCTGCAGAGGTTTATTGTACGGAGTTTCGCCGTTGGTCGAACGACTGTGGCTGGAATGACCCAGCCCTGCGCAGTCAGTTTCGCCTCGGCTTATCAGAGTCTATAAAAGACAGTCTCCGTCAGTACCCCGCTCCTGAGACTCTCGATAAACTCATGGAGCTTTCTATTAAGATTGATCGTCGTCTCAGAGAGCGGAGGGCTGAAAAAGGAGCACCTGTAAGGTCAAGTCCGTGTGTATATTCCATTCCTGAAGACGTAGAGGAGACCATGCAGATGGGTCTCTCCCGGCTGTCTCCTGAAGAAAGAGCCAGAAGGCAAAATTCTGGTCTTTGTCTGTACTGTGGGGGTAAGGGACATTTTGCTCGTAATTGTCCGAACAAGTCGGGAAACGCTTTGACCAGGTGAATTGTGAGGGGGTTCACCTAGGTCTGCAGCTTATCTCCTCGAATAACTCCCTTTTAGTCCCAGTTAAAGTTTCCTTTGGCAGCCTCAGTTCTTCGGTGTCGGCTTTTGTTGACAGTGGAGCTGCAGGAAACTTTATGGATTTAACTTGGGCTAAGGCCTTAGGCATTCCTCAGTTACCTTTGGGTAGGTGTGTCACCATGCATGGCTTAGATGGGAGTCCGCTGTCTAATGGGATTATTTCTCTCCGTACACCCCCTGTACTACTTACAGTAGGAGCTCTACATTCCGAGAAAATCGAGTTCTTTCTTACACATTGCCCAGCAGTTCCAGTTGTTCTGGGTCACCCTTGGCTGGCCTTTCATAATCCCACCATTGATTGACGGTCGGGGGAGATTTCACATTGGGGTACTTTTTGTGATAAGGAATGTATCACGTTTCCAGTCAGAGTAGCAGCTATCATTCCAGAACTCATTCCGGTGGAATACCAGGAGTTTGCTGATGTTTTCTCCAAAGGCAATGCGGACATTCTGCCTCCCCATCGGCCTTATGATTGTGCTATTGAGTTAATTCCTGGTGCCGCATTGCCAAAGGGAAGATTATATGCATTATCCGGGCCAGAAACTGCGGCTATGAATGATTATGTAAATGAGAGCCTTGAGAAAGGATTTATTAGACCATCAAAATCTCCTTTAAGTGCAGGCTTCTTCTTTGTGGAGAAAAAGGATGGCTCGCTTAGACCTTGCATTGATTTTAGAGCCCTGAATAAGATCTCAGTTAAAAACACCTATCCTTTGCCGTTGATTTCTGTACTCTTTGATCAGTTACGTTCTGCTGTGATTTTTTTCTAAAATTGACCTTAGAGGAGCGTACAACCTCATCCGAATTAAATCTGGAGATGAGTGGAAAACGGCCTTCAGTACTCAGTCGGGTTACTACGAATACCTGGTGATGCCGTTCGGCCTGTCCAATGCTCCGGCAGTTTTTCAAGACCTCATTAACGATGTGCTCCGTGACTTCCTAGGGAAATTCGTGGTCGTTTACTTAGACGACATCCTGATTTTTTCTAAATCAATGGAACAACATGTTACCCAGGTGCGTCTGGTTCTTCAAAAGTTATGTGAGAATCATTTATATGCCAAGCTGGAGAAGTGTGAGTTTCATGTCACGGAAGTATCTTTTTTAGGGTACATAATTTCCCCTCAGGGATTTTCCATGGAACCAAAGAAACTCCAGGCCATCCTTAGTTGGGCGCAACCCACCAATTTAAAAGCAATTAAGCGTTTTTTAGGGTTTGCGAATTATTATAGGAGGTTCATTCATTCTTTTTCTGACCTGGTTGCTCCCATTGTAGCTCTGACAAAGAAAGGAGCGGATCCTACCAACTGGTCGCGTGAAGCTGAGTTGTCCTTCCGGGCCTTGAAACAAGCCTTTGTCTCGGCTCCAGTCCTCAGACATCCTAATCCGGAATTGCCCTTTGTGGTGGAGGTTGATGCCTCGGAGGTTGGAGTGGGGGCTATCCTTTCTCAAAAGGATCCGGAGTCTCTGGAATTACATCCTTGTGCCTTTATGTCCAGGAAATTCTCCTCCGCTGAATCCAACTATGACGTTGGTAATCGGGAGTTACTGGCGGTAAAATGGGCTTTCGAGGAGTGGAGGCATTGGCTGGAGGGAGCAAAACATACTATTTCGGTATTGACTGACCATAAGAACCTGCAATACATTGAATCGGCTAAGCGGCTTAATGCCCGGCAGGCACGTTGGGCATTATTTTTTACGCGTTTCAAATTTATAATCACTTTCAGGCCTGGTTCCAAGAATACTAAGGCTGATGCCCTGTCACATAGCTTTCTTCCGGTTCACAATAACAATCCTGTTACCCCCATACTTCCATCTTCGGTCATCTGGGCGGGCCTCACACAAGATTTATTTACCCAGTTAAAACAGCTTCAACACCAAGCTCCTAGAATTACTCCTGCTGGTCGTCTTTACGTCCCTGAGTTTTTGAGAGTTACTGTTTTAACGGAATTCCATGATAACAAAGTTTCAGGGCATCCAGGAGTCTCTAAGACATTGGAGTTAGTCTCTCGCTCAGTATGGTGGCCTGGTCTTTCTAAAGACGTCAAGGAATTTGTTTATTCATGTCAGGTTTGTGCACAGCATAAGGTTCCCCGTTCCTTGCCCATCGGGCAACTTATGCCCTTAAATGTTCCTCTCAGGCCGTGGTCTCATATTTCCATGGATTTTGTGGTTGACCTTCCCCTTTCAGCCGGATTCCGAGTCATATGGGTGGTAGTGGACCGTTTTAGTAAAATGGCTCATTTTATTGCTCTTCCCCGATTGCCTTCTGCCCAAGGGTTGGCAGTTTTGTTTCTCCGCCATGTATTCAGGCTTCATGGGTTGCCTACTGATATTGTTTCTGATCGGGGTCCACAATTCATCGCACAATTCTGGAAATGTTTTTGTGCCTCATTGAAGATGAAATTGTCGTTAACATCCGGTTACCACCCACAATCCAACGGGCAAACCGAACGAGTTAACCAATCATTGAAACAATATTTGCGCTTGTATTCAGCCAAACTCCAGAATGATTGGTCCGAGTTTCTTCCGTTGGCTGAATTTGCTTACAATAATTCTTGTCATTCCTCCACTAAAGAGTCTCCATTCTTTTCAGTTTTTGGTTTTCACCCCAGAGCTAATTCTTTTTTTCATCATTCCTCAGTCTCCTCGCTTACCTTAACCTCCCATCTCAGAGCCATTTGGAAAAAGGTGCACCTTGCTCTCAGAAAAGCGGCCTTTCGAGAGAAGAAATTTTCTGACAGGCTCCGACGTCCTTGCACTTTTAAGGTGGGAGATAGGGTGTGGTTGTCGACTCGCAACATCAGGCTTCGACAATCCTCAGCTAGACTGGGACCCAAATTTATTGGGCCATTTCTTATTATTAAAAGAGTCAACCCAGTTGCCTTTCGGTTACGTTTACCAAGATCTCTCAGGATTGGAAATACGTTTCATTGTTCCCTGTTGAAACAATACGTTTCTTCCAGTAGATTTCCTCGGAAGATCTCTCAGGGTAGATCTCCAGTGGATGTACAGGGACAACAGGAGTTCTTGGTAGAGAAGGTTCTCGATTCCAAATTGTCCCGGGATCGGCTGTATTTTCTGGTTCACTGGAAAGGCTATGGTCCGGAGGAAAGGTCTTGGGTCCTGGATAAGGATCTTCATGCCCCGAGGCTCAAGAGGGCATTTTTTCGTGAATTTCCTCAGAAACCTGGCTTTAGGGGTTCCTTGACCCCTCCTCAAGGGGGGGGTACTGTTAAGCGCCGGGGTCCGCTTGATGGTCTGCGCGGCCCGGCGCCTAGCAACTAGAGATGCCGTGCACGTACAGCCGCCGGCTCCCTAGCAACGCTAGACGCCGGGCGCGCTGAGCCGCACGGACCCTAGCAACGGGGACGCCACTGGCGGACCGCGTTTCCCGTTGCTAGGCTTTAGGAAATTAAGATATTCACCTGCTCTCTGGCCGTGCAGCAAGGCAGCTGCACGGCATTTATTCTAATCAGCCATTAGCAGCTGATTGGAGGACTCCTTGTTAAATACACTCCCAGGGCTTCTCACAGATGCCGGTAAAAGCTTCCTGCATGCTGCCTTTGTTTGCTGAGAGTCTGTTTCCAGTCCTGCTGTATCCGGTCATTCCAGTCCGCAGAAGTCCGGTATTCGGGAGTTGTCATCTCATCCCAAGAGGTCGTTTGGTTCCCTGGAGTCCTGACTGATCACCGTTTTATATCCAGTGGTGTTCGTAAGTTGCGGCTCTGCCGTGTGTTGCGGCTCAGCCGCTTTACCTTTTATATTTTGTGTTTGGAGCATTTGCGGAGGGTTCCGCTTCCACAAGTCCTCTCTGGTACTCGGCGGTGCCGGGTAGGAGAATTGGACAAGTGGATATTTTGGTTGTCCTTTTTCCTGGCGGTTTCTCCGCACATATTATAGTTTTGAGTTTGCTTATCCCCTGGCCTGGTTGTTTAGTTAGAGGGCCTCTTGTTATCACCCTGTCTCGGGTTTCCCTTTGTCTCTCATTAAGACCGGGGGGCATCGAAGTTGGGCAGACATAATCCGCCCTTCAAACGCGGCTGCCAAGGGCTCAAGAAACCATAGTCTCGCAGGGGATTTCTGACAACACGGGTGAGACAACAGAGTTAGGGCGCCAGGGGCTATTTTCCTGTCCTGCTCCCTTCCCCAGCATTCCGTTCCAGTGCTCCGGTCCTTGCCATAAGATCTTCTCTGACCAGAGTGCTGGAATCATAACACATACTGGACACAGAAGAGGTTTTCTTCCAGTGGAAAGGCTATGGAGATCCAGAGTCTGGTCAAACAAATTCTGAAACCAGCAAGAGTGTTAATCCATCAATGCATTCAGTTGCTGGGGAAGATGGTTGTGGCCTACGAGGCCATTCAGTTTGGCAGGTTCCATGCCAGAGTGTTCCAGTGGGACCTGTTGGACAATTGGTCCGGATCCCACCTACACATGCAACGGAGGATAATCCTGTCTTCCAAGACCAGAATCTCACTCCATTGGTGGCTGCACAGTTCTCACCTCCTAGAGGGGCGATGGTTCGGGATCCAGGACTGGATCCTAGGGACCACAGATGCAACCCTCCGAGGCTGGGGAGCAGTCACACAGGGGGAAAACGTCCAAGGAAGATGGTCAAGTCAGGAAAGTTGTCTCCACATAAATGTTCTGGAGTTAAGGGCCATTTAATAACTGCAGACACAGTACACACTGGGACGGGTGCCCAGCATCCTCAACAGACTAAGAGAAAAGGATTTACCGGTAGGTATTAAAATCCTATTTTCTCTAACGTCCTAGAGGATGCTGGGGACTCCGTAAGGACCATGGGGATAGACGGGCTCCACAGAGTTCATGATCTTCACTGAGGTAGCGTACAGCACTGCAGCTGTGCGCCATTGCTCCCATACACCTCACATACTCCGGTCACTGTAAGGGTGCAGGGCGCAGGGGGGGCGCCCTGGGCAGCAATATAAACCTCTTTTTGGCAAAAATATAACATATATACAGCTGGGCACTGTATATATGTATGAGCCCCCACCAATTTTACAGTTTAAGTGGGACAGAAGCCCGCCGCCGAGGGGGCGGGGCTTCTCCCTCAGCACTCACCAGCGCCATTTTTTCTCCACAGCACCGCTGAGAGGAAGCTCCCCGGACTCTCCCCTGCTTATACCACGGTAGAGAAGAGGGTTGAAAAGAGAGGGGGGGCACATAATTCGGCGCAAATTACATACAGCAGCGCTACTGGACAAACATTAAGTTACTGTGTTATTCCTGGGTTATATAGCGCTGGGGAGTGTGCTGGCATACTCTCTCTCTGTCTCTCCAAAGGGCCTTGTGGGGAAACTGTCTTCAGAAAAAGTATTCCCTGTGTGTGTGGTGTGTCGGTACACGTGTGTCGACATGTCTGAGGAAGAAGGCTATATTAGAGAGGAGCGGGAGCAAATGAATGTGGTGTCTCCGCTGATACCTGATTGGATGGATATGTGGAATGTTTTAAATGCTAGTGTAAACTCATTGTACAAAAGATTAGACAAGGCTGAAGCTTTGGGACAGTCAGGGACTCAACCCATGCCTGATCCTATGTTGCAGGGACTGTCAGGGTCTCATAAGCGCCCACTATCCCAGATTGTTGACACAGATACCGACACGGATTCTGACTCCAGTGTCGATTACGATGATGCAAAGTTACAGCCAAAATTGGCAAAATCCATTCGATATATGATTATGGCAATAAAAGATGTTTTGCACATCACAGAGGAACCCCCTGTCCCTGACAAGAGGGTACATATGTACAAGGGAAAGAAGCCTGAGGTAACCTTTGAGGGGGTCACACGAGCTGAACGAGTTATGTGAAAAAGCTTGGGAATCTCCAGATAAAAGACTGCAGATTTCCAAAAGGATTCTTATGGCGTATCCTATTCCATCAACGGATAGGTTACGATGGAAATCCTCCCGTAGGATGGACAAAGCATTAACACGCACAGCTACAGTTGGAAAATCAAATTTTTTACCTTATGTTCCCTCACAGCATAAGAAAGCTCCGCATTATCAAATGCAGTCCTTTCGGTCACAAAGAAACAAGAAAGTGCGTGGTGCGTCCTTTCTTGCCAGAGGTAGGGGCAGAGGAATAAAGCTGCACAACACAGCTAGTTCCCAGGAACAGAAGTCCTCCCCGGCCTCTACAAAATCTACCTCATGACGCTGGGGCTCCACTGGCAGAGTCCGGCCCATGTGATGTCATGCAGCTGCTCTGACCACGCCTCCTGTTTCTCCGTTGCCGACCCCATTTTGAAACCGTGCCCCCGCACCGCTCCATCTCTGACTTGGAAATGGAGTGTTGTTGACCCCCCTCCCCCCCCCCCCCTTCACCGATTCACAGGCAGAGGTGATCGCATTATCTGCGGGGTGCCGCAGAAAATGCAGGCGTATGCTCTTAGCAGTTTTTGCAGTTGGATTGCGATCCAACCTGAATCAGGCCCCATTACCTATCACAATGCACTGCGGGTAGTACAAAATGGGGTTAATATAGGAGAAAAAACCCCAGAGCTGTGCTCCTTAACTGTCCCTGGTGGCTAGTGGAGCGGCTGCCCAGTAATCAGTGTCCACGCCAGTGCGCACACGGCCCGCCCCCATCAGCGGCCTCGTGATCCCGGAGGGCGGTGTGTGTGTGACTGACCTTAGGAAGAAACCGGAGCCTCCGCTGCAGTGACCTAGCAACCGGGGCACGGGAGTATACTGCGCCACTGGGAGTGATGGAGCTGCAGTAAAGAGGTCTATTAGACCTAGCCTGCTGCAGCCCTTGTAGATTCTTATAAAAAAAGTTCTTCTTTTCTTTCCAAAATTAATAGCTAAGAATAGACAGCCTGAGGCAGCCCCCTGTTAAGTGGCCTGCTACTGAAGGAACCAACTACAAACTGAGCTCCCTGTTCATGGAAGCGAGGTTATAGAGGAGGGGGCGCTGAGCATCTTGGGAACAGTCAAAAGCTTTGAGCCTGTTGGTGCCTCAGATCAAGATCCTACTCTGGTGTACATATACAATGTGAATCCTTGTGGAGTCCAGTGTACCCCACAGAAGAAATGAATGCGTCACACCCATTGGCAGCAACATTAGAATAGCTGCTGATGGGCACAATTGAGAAAGGAAGGGGGGAAAACATTTGAATCCAGCACATATATGTAATTTGAATATGTAATTTGTACCTTCCTACTTTAAAATGTAATGGATGAACCTCACCCTGTGAGAACTATCTTCATGATCAAGAGATCTCATATGCAAGATAAGTATGTGTTGGGATAGGGCTGTGGAGGGCGGCTGCTCGGGCACACCCCTGTCAAGTTAAGGAGATTCAACTGAGGAAGCACAAGGGAACTCTTATCTGGGAACAACAACTGCAGGGAGAACACATTTTCAGACGAATGTGGGAGGGCAGAAGGCTGCCTAATACTGAAGCACCCCCAAACAACAAACCAAATGCAACAACTACTGCAAGCATTCCTGGGGGAAGGCCTGCAGCAGATGGATTTGCATATAGTGATGTCATCCAAGCAGTGGGCATAGTTGGCTGCAACCCTCGTCTGCATATGAAAAGAGAAAAGGGTCACGCAGGGCATGGCGGCCTTTGTGGGGTTGCGCTTGGATGACCCCTAAATCGCTTTATACACCCCCACCCCCCATCAGTGTGGGCTCATGTTGGCCATGCCCCAGCCCCTGAAGCATTCAAGCTGATTTCTTGCAGCAGCTGGACCCAGAAACAGCTCCAGAGTTGCTCTACAAGACAAGTAAAAGGGTGTGAGCCCTGCAGCACCACCTGTAGTTTGCATACACACATATATAGGACAGCATCTCTTATATGCCCCAGGGTCAATAAAATAGTATCCTTATCTAGGGTATCCATCCCCTCAGATAAGGTATCCGTCCATGCCTCTACAGCACTACACACCCAGGCCGACGCAATTGCCGGTCTGAGTAAGGTACCTGAATGTGTATAAATGGACTTCAGGGTAATCTCCTGTTTGCGGTCAGCAGACTCTTTGAGGGTAGCCGTATACTGGGACGGGAGGGCTACCTTCTTGGATAAGCGTGTTAATGCTTTGTCCACCCTAGGGGAGGATTCCCATCGTAACCTATCCATTGATGGGAAAGGATACGCCATAAGAATCCTTTTGGAAATCTGCAGTCTTTTATCTGGAGATTCCCAAGCTTTTTCACATAACTCGTTCAGCTCGTGTGACCCCCTCAAAGGTTACCTCAGGCTTTTTCACCTTGTACATATGTACCCTCTTGTCAGGGACAGGGGGTTCCTCTCTGATGTGCAAAACATCTTTTATTGCCATAATCATATATCGAATGGATTTTGCCAATTTTGGCTGTAACTTTGCATCATCGTAATCGACACTGGAGTCAGAATCCGTGTCTGTATCTGTGTCAACAATCTGGGATAGTGGGCGCTTATGAGACCCTGACAGTCCCTGCAACATAGGATCAGGCATGGGTTGAGACCCTGACTGTCCCAAAGCTTCAGCCTTGTCTAATCTTTTGTGCAATGAGTTTACACTAGCATTTAAAACATTCCACATATCCATCCAATCAGCTGTCGGCGGAGACACCACATTCATTTGCTCCTGCTCCTCTCTAATATAGCCTTCTTCCTCAGACATGTCGACACACGTGTACCGACACACCACACACACAGGGAATGCTTTTTCTGAAGACAGTTTCCCCACAAGGCCCTTTGGAGAGACAGAGAGAGAGTATGCCAGCACACACCCCAGCGCTATATAACCCAGGAATACACAGTAACTTAATGTTTGCCCAGTAGTACTGCTGTATGTAATTTGCGCCAAATTATGTGCCCCCCCCCTCTTTTCAACTCTCTTGTCTACCGTGGTATAAGCAGGGGAGAGTCCGGGGAGCTTCCTCTCAGCGGTGCTGTGAAGAAAAAATGGCGCTGGTGAGTGCTGAGGGAGAAGCCCCGCCCCCTCGGCGGCAGGCTTCTGTCCCGCTTAAACTGTAAAATTGGCGGGGGCTCATACATATATACAGTGCCCCGCTGTATATGTGTTATATTTTTGCCAAAAAGAGGTTTATATTGCTGCCCAGGGTGCCCCCCCCCCTGCGCCCTGCACCCTTACAGTGACCGGAGTGTGTGAGGTGTATGGGAGCAATGGCGCACAGCTGCAGTGCTGTGCGTTACTTCAGTGAAGATCATGAAGTCTTCTGCCGCCTCTGAAGTCTTCTTTTCTTCTCATACTCACCCGGCTTCTATCTTCCGGCTCTGCAAGGGGGACGGAGGCGCGGCTCTGGGACGGACGGCGAGGGTGAGATCCTGCGTACCAATCCCTCTGGAGCTAATGGTGTCCAGTAGCCTAAGAAGCTGGACCTTGCAACTCAGAGAGTAGGGCTGCTTCTCTCCCCTCAGTCCCTCGATGAGGGAGTCTGTTGCCAGCAGTGCTCCCTGAAAATTAAAAACCTAACAAAATACTTTCTGTCAGAAAGCTCAGGAGAGCTCCTGAAAAGCACCCAGTCTCCACTGGGCACAGTATCAAACTGAGGTCTGGAGGAGGGGCATAGAGGGAGGAGCCAGTGCACACCCAGAACTAAAGTCTTTCTTAAAGTACCCATGTCTCCTGCGGAGCCTATCTATCCCCTATCTATCCTTACGGAGTCCCCAGCATCCTCTAGGACGTTAGAGAAAATAGGATTTTAATACCTACCGGTAAATCCTTTTCTCTTAGTCCGTAGAGGATGCTGGGCACCCGTCCCAGTGCGTACTGTGTCTGCAGTTATTAAATGGCCCTTAACTCCAGAACATTTATGTGGAGAAAACTTTCCTGACTTGACCATCTTCCTTGGATGTTTTCCCCCTGTGTGACTGCTCCCCAGCCTCGGAGGGTTGCATCCATGGTCCCTAGGATCCAGTCCTGGATCCCGAACCATCGCCCCTCTAGGAGGTGAGAACTGTGCAGCCACCAATGGAGTAAGATTCTGGTCTTGGAAGACAGGATTATCCTCCGGTGCATGTGTAGGTGGGATCCGGACCACTTGTCCAATAGGTCCCACTGGAACACTCTGGCATGGAACCTGCCAAACTGAATGGCCTCGTAGGCCGCAACCATCTTCCCCAGCAACAGAATGCATTGATGGATTAACACTCTTGCTGGTTACAGAATTTGTTTGACCAGACTCTGGAACTCCATAGCCTTTCCACTGGAAGAAAGCCTCTTCTGTGTCCAGTATGACTCCCAGAAACAACAACCGCGTCATTGGGACCAACTGCGATTTTGGCAAGTTTAGGAGCCAACCATGTTGTTGAAGAACTGTCAGGGAGAGTAGATGTTTTGCACCAACTGGTCCCTGGATCTCGCCTTTATCAGGAGATCATCCAAGTACGGCATAATTGTGACTCCTTGCTTGTGAAGGAGAACCATCATTTCCACCATCACCCTGGTGAAAATCCTCAGAGCCGTGGACAGACCAAACGGCAACGTCTGAAATTGGTAATGACAATCCTGAATTGCAAACCTCAGGTAGCTTGATGCAGTGGCTAAACGGGAACATGTAATTAGGCAACCTTATGTCTACCAAAACCATGAAATCTCCTTCCTCCGGACTGGAGATCCCTACCCAGAGAGATTCCATCTTGAAATTGAATTTCTTTAGGTAGAAATTGAGGGATTTCAGATTTAAGATTGGTCTGACTGAGCCGTCCGGCTTCGGGAGCACGAAGAGGCTTGAATAAAAACCTTCTCCCTGCTGACTAAGGCCGATTTGAACAATCGGTGAGGGGGAACGTCTTGAAACCCCAGTTTGTACCCTTGTGACACTATTTGTAAAACCCACGAGTCCAGGTCCAAATTAATCCAGAACTGACTGAAGTGTTTTAGACGTGCCCCCACTGGTGTGGGCTCCTGCAAGAGAGCCCCAGCGTCATGCAGTGGATTTGGCAGAAGCAGAGGACGAACTCTGCTCCTGCGATCTTGAAGAGGCTACAGACCTCTTCCCTCTTCTCCTTCCTCTAATGCAAAGAAAGGGGAATCTTAACTTCTTGCATATCTATTGGGACAAAATGACTGCGTTAGACAATGATGCGTCTTCATCCGTTGAGAGGGAACATAGGGCAAGAAGGTTGACTTACCTGCGGGAGCTGCCGAGATCAAATTAACTAGGCCGTTGCCAAACAAGGCTTCACCTTCATAGGGAAGAGACTCCCTTTCTTCTTGGAGTCAGCATCAGCATTCCCTTGGTGAATCCACACTGCCCTCCTATCCGAGACTGCCATGAAATTGGCCCGTGAACTCAAGAGTCCTATATCCCTTGCAGTTGTAAGTATGCTGCAGTGTCCTTGATATGATCCAACGTAAGGAGTATCCCATCTCTCCAAGATATCTATATCGGAAGACAAGGTATTCGACCAATTCTTGAATACTACTACTCACCCATGCGCATGTAATGGCAGGTCTAAGTAATGTACCCGTGGTTACATAACTAGAAATAATGTAGCTTCCTGCATACGATCCGCTGGATTTGTGACAGGGCCCCGTGCAGAACAGGGGGTGACTCCCACTTTATTCTGTCCGCAGCAGGAAATGAATAAACAATCGGAAACCTTTTGGGGATTTGAAACCATCTTGTCGAGCTGGCCCAGACTTTCTCAAACAGAGATGGAGGAACGTTACATCAGCTTTCATTATATATCTATATATACATACATATAGACCCCTTTGTCAGGAACAGCAGGGTCCTCAGTGATGTTAATATGTCCTTAATATCCACAATCATGTACTGAATGCTCCTTGCCAATATTGGATCTAATCAGGAAATATTATGGTCGACATAGGAATCAGTATCCGAGTCAGTATCAGTGTGTAGTAACATTTTTGCGGGCCTGAGGGAAAAGAAGCATAGCCATGAACATCACATCTATTCTCTACGTCTGTGTCTGGGACACAGATTTATCCAACCTCACTCTGATATTATTGAAACTTTCACCCAGTCAGTTATTGGTGGTGCCAACAGGGCCACCATCATATGTCTGCATTCCTAATATAGTTTCCTCTTGGGAAAAACATTCAGCCACCGACATGTTGACACACATGTACCAAGTACCCACAGACACATCGGCTTATGGGGGATAGACCTACAGTAAATCTGTCAGAGGGACAGAGAGGATTTTTTAGCTCACAACCCAGCGCCAAAAGTACACAGTCTGGGAAATAATAAACTCTATAGTGATAGACTTGTAACGCTCTATAGATGTGCTGGTGAGGTGAGGAAGAAGCCCCGCCGCTGTAATGGCACGCTTCTGTCCCGCTCAGAAACAAATAATTAATTACGCTGGCGGGGTAAGGACAGTGCCCAGGCACTAATGTCCACTTTTGCCAGCCTTTTGTGAGGAATTTATGCTGCCCAGGGTGCCCCCCCCCCACCCACCCACATGCCCTGCACCCTGCAGTGCCTGTGTTTGTGTGGAAGCATGGCGCACAGCATTCCGCTCGCTGCGTGGTACCTCAGAATGCCGTCACTGGAGAAGAAGTCTTCTGTTCTTCTGCTACTCGCCTGTCTTCTGACTTCTGGCTCTGTAAGGGGGTGATGGCAGGCTACGGGAGTGGGCATCTAGGCGTACCCAGCGATCAGCACCCTCAGGAGCTAATGGTGTCCTGTCAGCCAGAAGCAGAGCCATTGAACTCACTAGAAGTTGGTCATACTTCTCTCCCCTAAGTTCCACGAAGCAGGGAGACTGTTGCCAGCAGCCTCCCTGAAAATAAGAAAAACTAACATAAGTCTTTTCAGAGAAACTCAGTAGAGCTCCCCTGTAGTGCATCCAGTCTCACTGGGCACAATTCTAAAACTGGAGTCTGGAGGAGGGGCATAGAGGGAGGAGACAGTTCACACCCTTTGAAAGTCTTAAAGTGCCCATGTCTCCTGCGGATCCCGTCTATACCCCATGGTTCTTAATGTGATCCCAGCATCCTCTAGGACGTATGAGAAAACAAATAACGCACACACGAGGAGGAGAGAACAAAGGAAGCTATAAGGAGGGGAGGGGAGGGGAGGGGGGGGGGGAGGTAAGGTAGTAAAGGGATATTGGATAAACTACAACCTTATACATATTCATTAATGTACCAGTAGTTAGAAGTAGAAGAGCTCTAACAGAAACCACAAAGCTTATCTAAAGCCACACCACGCTGGATATGCCCAATCTCATTTGATCTTTGAAGCAAAGCAGTATTGGACTTTGTTACTACCAAGCAGTCTCCCATCCATGTATTATCAGATTATTTAGGTGTTTTTAAACTACCAACACCCTTTTCTTGGTACTGTACATTTAATTTTTACACATATTCTTTTATGTACCAGAAGTTAGAAGTAGAAGAGCTCTAACAGAAACCACGAGGTCATCTACAGCCACAGCACACTGGATTTGCCCAATCTCTCCTGATCATGGAAGCTGAGCAGTGTTGGTCCTGGTTTTAGTACTTGGATGGGAGACCACCAGGAAATACCAGGAGCTGTGTGTATTTTTACAATACCAACACCGTTCTCTTGATGCATTCCATTTTGAAACATTGGGGCAGATCTATTAAGCCTGGTGAACTGATAAAGTGCAAGGTGATAAAGTACCAGCCATGTCAGCTCCTAACTGTCATTTTTCAAACCCAGCCTGTGACATGGCAATTAGGAGCTGATTGGCTGGTACTTTATCACCATGCAAATTATCATTTCACCAGGTTTAATAAATCAAAACAAAAGAAGTACAGATAGCGCTTGCAGATTTATTATTATAAATTTATTAATTAACTATTATCTCAATGATAATTCTTCACTAGTACTATTATAGTACCAAGGATATAGATTAATAAAAAAAAAAATATCTTTCCCTTGCCTTGACAACAAATTTACATATATAAAAAAACTAAAACCACATTGACATCAATTAATAATATATAAGAAAATGCTCTGCTCCACAAATTGGTTTAGCTAGCCCTCTTAGTACAGAAAGAGATACAATAGTTTCAATGAGTCCCAGTGTTTCACTTAACTGCTACAACTGCAACAGCTGAGTCCAATGTCTGGTTACTTAGTTTCATTTAGTTTACTGCTGTTTCCTTTCTTTGGTGATGGTAATCTTAGGATAGATGTTATAACGTTAGATAATGTATGATATATGGAATAGGGCTTGCTTTCAATCATATATAGTACGTATAGTATTTAGCAGCTTTTTTGTCCACTTTAAATGACGCTGATCAGATTAACAGCAATTTCATCGTGAAGCAGTAGGATTAATGGATATAGTCACAGTTTTTATAAGACATGGCCATGTTAAGTTTTAATTACCACTCCGCCTCAAGTTTCCGTCTTTGTAACCCTCCCGGCTCTGGTGCTAATTTACCGTTCCAAACGAGCCTTATCCGGAGATACGTCCAAAGTCCTCCTGATGCTCGGCGTGAGTGGTAGATTAGGTTGTCACTGGCAGGTGCAAATACAGTAGGTGTTTCTCAGGTTTAATAAATCGTCCGCTTATTCATTTATGTACGAGTAGTTAGAAGTAGAAGAACTCTAACAGAAACCACTAAGCTCATCTACAGCCACACCACACTGTATATGCCCAATATCACCTGATCTTAGGCCTGGTTTGTTCTTGGATGTGAGACCACCTGGGAATACCAGGTGCTGTAGGTAGTTTTATACTACCAACACCGTTCTCTTGATGCATTCTATTTTGAAACTTATTCATTGATGTAGAAGTTAGAAACAGCAAAAATCATCTACAGCCGCATCACACTGGATATGTCCAATCCAGTGGCGTAACTAGAAATTTTTCTCCCCCAAGCCAAAAAATTCTTCGGCGCCCCCCCCCCCCCCCTTCATGCTCCATAATTGGGAGCAAGAAAGGGATAAATATGCGCGCGCCTAAGGCGCGCGCGTCAAAAAAGGGGCGTGGTTTTGTTGGAGTGGGCGTGATTTCGCATAAAGGGGCGTGGCATTGCAGGAAAAGACTACCTTATACCCCAGTTTTGCAACCTGCACGCCCATACGTTGGCCACCACAGGAAAGAAAAATTATCCTGATTCATGCCCCTTACATTATTTGTCATTTTTCCTCCTTATAGTAATGCCCAGTATACATTATGCCACATACTGCAATGGCCCTTAGACATTATGCCGCACACAATAATGCACGACACAATATGCACACACTGTAATGCCCCCGACACATTATGCCACACACCGTAATGTCTGTGACACATTATGCCACACACCGTAATGCCTGTGACACATTATGACAGGAATCGCAATGCCCGTTATACATTATGCTACACACTGCAATGCCCCTGATACATTATAGCACATACAATGTCTGTGACACATTATGACACACACCGCAATGTCCGTGATACATTATGCCACACACTGCAATGCCCGATACATTATAGCACATACAATGCCTGTGACACATTATGCCACACACTGCAATGACCTTGAGACATTATACCACAATGCCCGTGATATAGTATACCATACACCGTAATGCCTGTGACACATACCGCAATGCCCTGCCCGTTATACCCTATGCCACACATCGCAATGCCCGTTATGTATTATGCCACACTGCAATGACCCTGAGACATTATACCACATACCACAATGCCCGTGATATAGTATACCACACACCGTAATGCCTGACACATTATGACACACACCGCAATGTCCGTGATACATTATGCCACACACTGCAATGACCCTGAGACATTATACCACATATCACAATGCCCGCGATATAGTATACCATACACCGTAATGCCTGCGACACATTATGACACACACCGCAATGTCCGTGATACATTATGCCACACACCGTAATGCCCATTACACATTAAGTCTACAGTAAGGCTTCTAATTACTTTTCAATTACCTGCTCGTTGTCAGGGGTTTCATGCACTGGGTGTCATGCTCGTTGCCAGGGGTTTCATGCTCTTGGTTCCATGCACGGTGCCAGGGGTTTTCATGCTCAGGGTGTCATGCTCGTTGCCAGGGGTTTCATGCACTGGGTGTCATGCTCGTTGCCAGGTGTTTCATGCACTGGGTGTCATGCTCGTTGCCAGATGTTTCATGCACTGGGTGTCATGCTCGTTGCTAGGAGGTAGTCTTTGTTGCTAGGGCAGTGCTCCCAGTGCCACATATGTCCCCAGTGCCAGATATTCCCCCACGGTGCCAGGTACTTACATGCCCCAGTGCCAAATATAGTCGTCCCCCCCATGTGCCAGGTACACATATGCCCCCAGTGCCAGATATTCCCCCCCAGTGCCATATATGCCCCCAGTGCCAGATATTCCCCCCAGTGCCATATATGCCCCCCGTGCCATATATGCCCCCAGTGCCAGATACCCCCCCCCCAGTGCCATATATGCCCCCAGTGCCAGATATTCCCCCCCAGTGCCATATATGCCCCAGTGCCAGATATCCCCCCCAGTGCCAGATATGCCCCCAGTGCCAGATATTCCCCCCAGTGCCAGAAATGCCCCAGTGCCAGATATTCCTCCCCCCCCCCGTGCCATATATGCCCCCAGTGCCAGATATTTACCCCCCCCCCCGCCGTCGCTTTTTGGAGGGACACGGAGGGCGCAGCTCGTCTCTCCTGTGTCCCTCCTGCTGCATCATCTCCGGCGGCCGCGGGTCTAATAGGGGGAAGTGCCGGTTCGTGAGCCAATTAGAGCTCACGGACGGCACTTCCCCCTATTAGACCCGCGGCCGCCGGAGATGATGCAGCAGGAGGGACACAGGGAGGCACGCTGTGTGCCCTCCGTGTCCCTCCAAAAAGCGGCGGAGGGAAGGAGACTGCAGACTGACATGCGGACGCTCGTCCGCATGTCAGTCTGCTGTAAATCAGTGGCGCCCCCGCAGCCCCTCGCCCCCAAGCCACCGCGAGGACTGCGGGGGCAGTAGTTACGCCACTGGTCCAATCTCATCTGATGATGGAAGCTAAGCAGTGTTGTGCCTGGTTTGTTTTTGGATTTCAAGTCCTGCCTTCTGGTTTGGCCACGGCACCTCGGATATTCACCAAGGTCATGGCCGTGATGACGACCCTTCACCATCAGAGAATCAGGATCCTGACAAATCTGGACGACTTGCTGATCCTGGTGAACTCCCAAGAGGTTCTCCACAGTTATCTGGAACTGGCGGTCCAATTCCTAAAAGTCCACGGGTGGCTATTCAACTGAAAAAAGTCCTCGCTGGTCCCTGCTCGGAACATTGTGCACCTAGGGGCACTGCTGGACACACACAGCCAACAATTGTTTCTGTCTCCAGAGAAAGTCCTGAAAATTCAGGACAGTATCGTCCTCTCTCGCCCAAGAGTGTTGATACACACGGCGATGCAAGTACTAGACCTCATGGTGTCGGCTTTCGATATGGTAGAGTACGCTCAATTTCATTACCGCCCTCTGCAGAGGTTAATCCTCTCCAAGTGGGACGGCCTGCCTCATCGGATGATGTCTCAAATGATCTCCTTGACTCCGGAGGTTCGTCTGACACTGAGCTGGTGGTTACAGGACCAACAGTTGAGCAGGGGCCATCCCTTCTGGATCTCCAACTGTGTCCTCCTGACAATGGATGCCAGTCTTTTGGGCTGGGCCATGGTGTTGGAGCAACACTTTCTCCAGGGTCGGTGGACCAGGGAGGAATCTCTCCTCCTGATATACATTCTGGAATTGCAGGCAGTGTTCAATTAATTGACACTGGCCCTGCCTCTAGTACAGAACAGGCCTGTTCAAGTACAATCTGACAACGCCACCACGGTAGTGTACACAAATCATCAAGGCGGCACTCGAAACTGCATGGCAAAGCTGGAAGTATCAAAAATCCTCCGTTGGGTAGAAAGTCATCTGACAGCAATATCGGCAGTGTTCATTCCCGGAGTCCTCAACTAGGAAGCAGATTTCCTCAGTCGTCAGGACGTTCACGCTGGAGAGTGGAGAGGCCGCAGCAGAAATGTCTGCACTGGTGTCAGTAGGTGACTGAGGCAGGGATGACTGGGAGATAGTGGGTGACTGAAGCATGTATGAGTGGGAGATAGTGGGTGACTGAGGCCGGGGTGACTGGGAGATAGTGGGTGACAGGGAGATAGTGGGTTACTGAGGGAGGGGTGATAGGAAGGGGTTGGGTAAGTATGGGAAGAAAGTGGGTGACAGGTATAATAAATGACTAAGGCAGGGGTGATAGGGAGATAGTGGATGACTGTGGCAGGGGTGACAGGGACAGTAAGAGACTGAGGCAGGGGTGACAGGGATAGTGGCTGACTGAGGCAGGGGTGACTGGGAGATAGTGGGTGACTGAGGCAGGGTTGACAGGGATAGTGGGTGACTGAAGCAGGGGTGATAGGGTGACAGTGGGTGACTAAAGCAGGGGTGACTGGTATAGTGGGTGACTGAGGCAGGGATCGCAGATATAGTGGTTGACTGAGGCAGCGGTGACTGGGAGATAGTGGGTAACTGAGGCAGGGGTGACAGGGAAAGTGTGTGACTCAGGCAGGGGTGATAGGGAGATAGTGGGCTGCATATCTCTGCCTCACTGCAGCAGCACATTCCTGCTTCAATGACAGCAGCACATCCCTACCTCACTTATAGCAGCACATCCCTGCCTCGCTGACAGCAGCACATCCCTGCCTCGCTGACAGCAGCACATCCCTGCCTCGCTGACAGCAGCACATCCCTGCTTCGCTGACAGCAGCACATCCCTGCTTCGCTGACAGCAGCACATCCCTGCTTCGCTGACAGCAGCACATCCCTGCCTCGCTGACAGCAGCACATCCCTGTCTCGCTGACAGCAGCACAGCACTGCTTCGCTGACAGCAGCACATCACTGCTTCACTACCAGCAGCACATCCCTGCCTCACTGGCAGCAGCACATCCCTGCCTTACTGACAGCTGTATATAGGGCCTAATTCAGACCTGATCCCTGCTGTGCATATTCACACAACAGGAGATCAGGTCTGAAGTGCGTGTGTGCTGGTGCCGCAGTGCACCGGCACATGCCAGAGATGCGATCAGCATCTCTGCCCAGTGAGCGCCTCTGCCTGATTGACAGGCAGAGGCGGTCACTGGGCAGGAGGAGTCGGGCCAGCGGCGTTGTGCCGCCATTTTGGGGGCACAGTCAGGACAACGCAGACATGACCGGACCGTATGGGGGCGGGCCGTGACGGCTGCGTGACCCGGACAGCAACGGGCCTTATTTACTAAAATCTCAGATAAATTTTATGGCATTTATGTGCAGTCTAGTTTGCACAGTTGATAGAGTGTTGATCTTGCACTATCAATGTAAGCCTCACATAGGTTTGATACACATGTAAGTTTGTTTTTATTTTACTACATTGTGGTTTGTGGCTCTATACCATGTAATGCATGTCTTTTAACAGTAGTCAAGTCTTCCAATGTGCTTGTTAGTGAAACCCAATAGATAGCTTTATTTTATTTTGTTTCTTCAAATATTGAATGCATATGTCTTATAACTTTTTTTTTTTTTCAATATACAGGTTGAGTATCTGTATATACATTTTTATTATAAGATTTTCAATGACACAAGTACATCCAAGTTGCAGATTATGGATTGTGAAGGACAAATCAACCATATAAACAATTTAAGCAATTTAAATTGCATGCAGGTAGTAGAATATCAAACTCCTTGGATGAGAGTTGGTCGTAATAAACTAGGATAGAAAAGAATAAAGTAGAAAATAAGATTTTAAACCTACCGGTAAATCTTTTTCTCGTAGTCCGTAGAGGATGCTGGGGACTCCGTAAGGACCATGGGGATAGACGGGCTCCACAGGAGACATGGGCACTTTAAGAAAGACTTTAGTTCTGGGTGTGCACTGGCTCCTCCCTCTATGCCACAGTTAGAGAAACTGTGCCCAGAGGAGACGGACAGTATGAGGAAAGGATTTTGTTAATCCAGGGCAAGATTCATACCAGCCACACCAATCACACCGTATAACTTGTGATAAACTACCCAGTTATCAGTATGAAAAAACAACATAGCATCAGTGCAGGACCGATGCAACTATAACATAACCCTTATTGAAGCAATAACTATATACAAGTATTGCAGAAGTAGTCCGCACTTGGGACGGGCGCCCAGCATCCTCTACGGACTACGAGAAAAAGATTTACCAGTAGGTTTAAAATCTTATTTTCTCTAACGTCCTAGAGGATGCTGGGGACTCCGTAAGGACCATGGGGATTATACCAATGCTCCAAAACGGGCGGGAGAGTGCGGATGACTCTGCAGCACCGATTGAGCAAACATGAGTTCCTCCTCAGCCAGGGTATCAAACTTATAGTATTTTGCAAAGGTGTGTGAACCCGACCAAGTAGCAGCTTGACACAGCTGTAGTGCCGAGACCCCTCGGGCAGCCGCCCAAGAAGAGCCCACTTTCCTCGTGGAATGGGCCTTGACCGATTTCAGTAACTGCAATCCAGCCATAGAATGCGCTTGCTGAATCGTGTTACAAATCCGGCGAGCAATAGCCTGCTTTGAAGCAGGGGCACCAATCTTGTTGGTTGCATACAGGACAAACAGCGCTTCAGTTTTCCTGACTCTAGCCGTCCTGGCCACGTAAATTTTCAAAGCCCTAACCACATCAAGTAACTCGGAATCCTCCAAGTCACGCGTAGCCACAGGCACCACAATAGGTTGGTTCATATGAAAAGATGAGACCACTTTTGGTAGGAATTGAGGACGGGTCTGCAATTCCGCTCTATCCACATGGAATACCAAATATGGGCTTTTATGTGACAAAGCCGCTAATTCCGACACTCGCCTAGCCGAAGCCAAGGCTAATAACATGACCACCTTCCATGTGAGATATTTTAACTCCACTGTTTTAAGTGGTTCAAACCAGTGTAATTTTAGAAAACTTAACACCACGTTAAGGTCCTAAGGTGCCACCGGAGGCACAAAAGGAGGCTGAATATGCAGCACTCCTTTTACAAAAGTCTGAACTTCTGGAAGAGAAGCCAATTCTTTTTGAAAGAAAATGGATAAGGCCGAAATCTGGACCTTAATAGAGCCTAATTTTAGGCCCAAATTCACTCCAGTTTGTAGGAAGTGAAGGAAACGGCCCAGATGGAATTCTTCCGTAGGAGCATTCCTGGCCTCACACCAAGAAACATAATTTCGCCATATACGGTGTAATGTTTTAACGTTACATCCTTCCTAGCCTTTATCAGCGTAGGGATGACCTCAACCGGAATGCTAGGATCCGGCATTCAACCGCCATGCCGTCAAACGCAGCCGCGGTAAGTCTTGGAACAGACAGGGCCCCTGATGCAACAGGTCCTGTCTTAGAGGGAGAGGCCACAGATCTTCTGTGAGCATTTCCTGCAGATCCGGATACCAGGTCCTCCGTGGCCAATCTGGAACAATGAGGATTGTTCTCACTCCTCTTTGTCTTATTATCCTCAACACCTTGGGTATGAGAGGAAGAGGAGGAAATACATAGACCGACCGGAACACCCACGGTGTCACTAGGGCGTCTACAGCTACTGCCTGAGGGTCTCTTGACCTTGCGCAATACCTCTGTAGCTTTTTGTTGAGCCGGGACGGCATCATGTCTATCTGTGGCAGTTCCCACCGACTTGTAATCTGTGCAAAGACTTCCTGATGAAGTCCCCACTCTCGCGGATGTAGGTCGTGTCTGCTGAGGATGTCTGCTTCCCAGTTGTCCACTCCCGGAATGAACACTGCTGACAGTGCGCTTGCGTGATTCTCCACCCAGCGAAGAATTCTGGTGGCTTGTGCCATCGCCACTCTGCTTCTTGTGCCGCCTTGGCGGTTTACATGAGCCACTGCGGTGACGTTGTCTGACTGGATCAGAACCGGTTGGTCGCAAAGTAAGGTCTCCGCTTGACTTAGGGCATTGTATATGGCCCTTAGTTCCAGGATGTTGATGTGAAGACAAGTCTCTTGACTTGACCAAAGACCTTGGAAATTTCTTCCCTGTGTGACTGCTCCCCAACCTTGGAGGCTTGCGTCTGTGGTCACCAGGATCCAGCCCTGAATGCTGAATCTGCGTCACTCGAGAAGGTGAGCACTCTGCAGCCACCACAAGAGTGATACCCTGACCCTGGGGGACAGGGTGATCAACCAGTGCATCTGTAAATGTGACCCGGACCACTTGTCCAGTAGGTCCCATTGGAAAGTCCTCGCATGGAACCTGCCGATTGGAATGGCCTCGTATGATGCCACCATCTTTCCCAGGACTCGAGTGCAGTGATGCACTGACACCTGTTTTGGTTTCAATAGGTTCCTGACAAGAGTCATGAGTTACTGGGCCTTTTCTATCAGGAGATAAACCCTCTTCTGGTCTGTGTCCAGAATCATGCCCAAGAAAGACAGACGAGTAGTAGGAATCAACTGCGACTTCGGGATATTGAGAATCCAGCCGTGTTGCTGTAACACTTTCAGTGAAAGTGATACGCTGTTCAGCAACTGCTCTCTTGATCTCGCTTTTATGAGATCGCCCAAGTACGGGATAATTGTGACACCTTGCTTGCACAGGAGCACCATCATTTCCGCCATTACCTTGGTGAAAATTCTCAGGGCCATGGAGAGACCAAACAGCAACGTCTGAAATTGGCAATGACAGTCCTGTACCGCAAATCTGAGTTACGCCTGATGAGGTGGATAAATGGGGACATGAAGGTATGCATCCTGTACACAAATGCGGACAACAGGTGTCAAGCCGTGTGTTGCCTTTGTCAAGCTGTAATAAGTAGGGATAAGGACGTTAACCACCTCGGAACATCCTCCCTTATATGTCACCTGCAGCGCATTCATCATAAGTCAGTGACAAGTTCAAAAACTTTGGATGACAGCGGAAGCAGTCCACTAACCACTAAATCCCTTCCTCTTGTAACCAAGCTCCTGCAAACCACACCACCAACTCCCTCAGTGTCAATTTCCTCCTTAGACAGGAGAGCCAATAGTCCTGCAGGCCATGTCACTGGCAACTCTGACGAGTCCTCTCCTGCCTGGGATTCCTCCGATGCATCCTTGAGTGTAACGCCTACTGCTGCTGGCGCTGCTGTTGTTGCTGCTGGGAGTCGATCGTCATCCCAGAGGGGAAGTCGGAAGACCACTTGTACTTCTTCCAGTAAGCAATTGACTGTCCAACAGTCCTTTGCGAGGAAGATGAAATATCACAGCAGTCATCCTGCTGCAAAGCGGATAACTCAGGTCTGGGTGGTGAGAAACGTGGTTCCGGTATCCATCGTTAATTTAGAGGCAACTAGAGACTTGATTGAGGTACTGTGTCCCCGGTACCAAATACCCTCTAGGTTCCATTTCTCTAGGCAGGCGATACCGAAAATGTACACAGACCTCAGAAAAAGAGTCACCAGTGTCCTAAAAAATGCAGTTGTACCCAATGTCCACTTGTCTGTGGTTAAGTGGAGCAGGGCAGACTCAGGACTATATGACTGTGACAGCCCACTGGGTAGATGTATTGCCTCCCGCAGCAAGAACAGCAGCGGCGGCACCAGTAGCAGCATCTCGCAATTGCCAACTCGTTCCTAGGCAGGCTACGCTTTGTATCACCGCTTTCCATAAGAGGCACACAGCTGACAACCTCTTACGGAAACTGAGGAACATCATCGCAGAATGGCTTACCCCAATTGAACTCTCCTGGGGATTTGTGACATCGGACAACGCCACCAATATTGTGCGTGCATTACATCTGGGCACATTCCAGCACGTCCCATGTTTTGCACATACATTGAACTTGGTGGTGCAGAATTATTTAAAAAACGACAGGGGCGTGCAAGAGATGCTGTCGGTGGCCCGAAGAATTGCGGGCCACTTTCTGCCTTCAGCCACCGCATGCCGAAGACTGGAGCACCACCAAACATTCCTGAACCTGCCCTGCCATCATCTGAAGCAAGAGGTGGTAACGAGGTGGAATTCAACCCTCTATATGCTTCAGAGGATGGAGGAGCAGCAAAAGGCCATTCAAGCCTATACATCTGCCCACGATATAGGCAAAGGAGGGGGAATGCACCTGACTCAAGCGCAGTGGAGAATGATTTCAACGTTGTGCAAGGTTCTGCAACCCTTTGAACTTTCCACACGTGAAGTCAGTTCAGACACTGCCAGCCTGAGTCAGGTTATTCCCCTCATCAGGCTTTTGCAGAAGAAGCTGGAGACATTGAAGGAGGAGCTAAAACAGAGCGATTCAACTAGGCATGTGGGACTTGTGGATGGAGCCCTTAATTTGCTTAACCAGGATTCAATCTGTTGAAATCAGAGCACTACATTTTGGCCGCCGTGCTCGATCCTAGATTTAAAACCTACATTGTATCTCTCTTTCCGGCAGACACAAGTCTGCAGAGGTTCAAAGACCTGCTGGTGAGAAAATTGTCAAGTCAAGCGGAACGTGACCCGTCAACAGCTCCTCCTTCACATTCTACCGCAACTGGGGGTGCGAGGAAAAGGCTAAGAATTCCGAGCCCACCCGCTGGCGGTGATGCAGGGCAGTCTGGAGTGAGTGCTGACATCTGGTCCAGACTGAAGGACCTGGCAACGATTACTGACATGTCGTCTACTGTCACTGCATATGATTCTGTCACCTTTGAAAGAATGGTGGAGAAAAAGAGGCAATTTGGAGGCCCTTGCACAAACTGGCTTTATTCTACTTAAGTTGCCCTCCCTCCAGTGTGTACTCCGAAAGAGTGTTTAGTGCGGCCGCTCACCTTGTCAGCAATCGGCGTACAAGGTTACTTCCAGAAAATGTGGAGAAGATGATGATCATCAAAATTAATTATAATCAATTCCTCCGTGGAGACATTCACCAGCAATTGCCTCCAGAAAGTACACAGGGATCTGAGATGGTGGATTCCAGTGGGGACGAATTAATAATCTGTGAGGAGGGGGATGTACACAGTGAAAGGGGTGAGGAATCGGAGGATGATGAGGTGGACATCTTGCCTCTGTAGAGCCAGTTTGTGCAAGGAGAGATTGATTGATTCTTTTTTGGTGGGGGCCCAAACCAACCAGTCATTTCAGTCAGTCGTGTGGCAGACCCTGTCGCTGAAATGATGGGTTCGTCAATGTTTTTCTTTTCAATCTAAGCCCCTGCAGTTTTCTGTAAGCATCTGCTTCGCTATGATGATCAACAAGTCACAAGGGAAAACACTCAGGGCTGGAGGCGTAGATCTTAGGACCAGCTGCTACAAGCATGGCAGAGGTGTCACTATCACTGGTGACACCCAGAGAGGCGGCGAGGGAGATTGTAATGCAGTGCGCGCAGATAAGCAGCGCAATGGTAAAAAGGAGGCATGGTCTCATAGGTAGGGGCGTGGCCTGAATCACCATTTTGTTGCTGCGGGTATCCCGGGGGTTGGGGGCTGTACCCGGGGACTAGTGTGTGAGTGGTGCTGGCTCCTGCACAGTGACAGAAACTGGGTGTTGCACGTAATGTCACAGTGAAACACCCATATTCTGTCACTGAAGAAGAGCCGGCACTTTGGTGTCATCCCACTTGGCGGGTGACACTCGGGTGTGTGCCGCAACCCCGTTGTGATGCCACTGACCCATGGGAAGCTTTACGTGGCTTACCCATGTGTTAGTAGCCCCAAGCATCTTTTGTGTTAGTCCCTGAAGAAAAACTTCAAATATTGTTTACAATTTTGTAATCAATGGCCTAATTCAGTAAGGATTGCAAATTCTGCTAAGTAACAGAATTTGCAATCCTTTGGTTCGCATGCTGGGGCCACCCATCACAGGGCATGGCCACCCAGCATGCCGCCTCCCTTCTTGACCACGCTGAAATTGCAGTCTCAGTGCAGTTCAGCGTGATCATAAAAAATGGGTTAGCCTCCTGTTGGTGCAGACTGTACGTGTGCGCAGGAAGCCGCCACCATTTTTGTGATCGCAACGGCTGCATGTGATGTCATGCAGCCGCTCTGACCACGCCTCCTGTTTCTCCGTTGAAGCCCTGCCCCCGCACCGCTCCATCTCCGACTTTGAAATGGAGTGTTGCTGACCCCCCCCCCCCCCCACACCGATTGACAGTCACAGAAAATGCAGGCGCATGCGTATGCTCTTAGCAATTTTTGCAGTTGGATTGCTTATTGTGATTGCAATCCAACCTGAATCAGGCTCTATTACCTATCACAATGCACTGCAGGTAGTACAAAATGGGGTTAATATAGGAGAAAAAACCCCAGAGCTGTGCTCCTTAACTGTCCCTGGTGGCTAGTGGAGCGGCTGCCAAGTAATCAGTGTCCACGCCAGTGCGCACACGGCCCGCCCCCTACTGCCACGCTGGATCACGGTATAGTGTGGGCACAGAAGCCCCTTACCTCCCTTTCATCAGCGGCCTCGTGATCCCGGAGGGCGGTGTGTGTGTGACTGACCTTAGGAAGAAACCGGAGCCTCCGCTGCAGTGACCCAGCAACCAGGGCACGGGAGTATACTGCGCCGCTGGGAGTGATGGAGCTGCAGTAAAGATGTCTATTAGACCTAGCCTGCTGCAGCCCTTGTACATTCTTATAAAAAAAGTTCTTCTTTTCTTGTCAAAATTAATAGCTAAGTATAGGCTGCCTGAGGCAGCCCCCTGTTAAGTGTCCTGCTACTGAAGGCACCAACTACAAACTGAGCTCCCTGTTCATGGAAGCGAGGTTATAGAGCAGGGGGCGCTGAGCATCTTGGGAACAGTCAAAAGCTTTGAGCCTGTTGGTGCCTCAGATCAAGATCCTACTCTACACCCCAATGTGAATCCTTGTGGAGTCCAGTGTACCCCACAGAAGAAATGAATGTGTCACACCCATTGGCAGCAACATTAGAATAGCTGCTGATGGGCACAATTGAGAAAGGAAGGGGGGAAAACATTTGAATCCAGCACATATATGTAATTTGAATATGTAATTTGTACCTTCCTACTTTAAAATGTAATGGATGAACCTCACCCTGTGAGAACTATCTTCATGAACAAGAGATCTCATATGCAAGATAAGTATGTGTTGGCAGAGGCGCTCACTGGGCAGAGATGCTGATCGCATCTCTGGCATGTGCCGGTGCACTGCGGCACCAGCACACACACACACACTTCAGACCTGATCTCCTGTTGTGTGAATATGCACAGCAGAGATCAGGTCTGAATTAGGCCCTATATACAGCTGTCAGTAAGGCAGGGATCTGCTGCTGCCAGTGAGGCAGGGATGTGCTGCTGTCAGTGAAGCAGTGATCTGCTGCTGCCAGTGAGGCAGGGATCTGCTGCTGCCAGTGAGGCAGGGATGTGCTGCTATAAGTGAGGCAGGTATGTGCTGCTGTCAATGAGGCAGGGATGTGCTGCTGTCAGTGAAGCAGGGATGTGCTGCTGTCAGCGAGGCAGTGATCTGCTGCCCACTATCTCCCTATCACCCCTGCCTGAGTCACACACTTTCCCTGTCACCCCTGCCCCAGTTACCCACTATCTCCCAGTCACCGCTGCCTCAGTTAACCACTATACCTGCGACCCCTGCCTCAGTCACCCACTATACCAGTCACCCCTGCTTTAGTCACCCACTATCTCTGTCACCCCTGCCTCAGTCAACCACTATCTCCATATCACCCCTACCTCAGTCACCCACTATCCCTGTCACCTCTGCCTCAGTCACCCACTGTCACCCTATCACCCCTGCCTCAGTCACCCACTATCCCTGTCACCCCTGCCTCAGTCTCCTACTGTCCCTGTCACCCCTGCCACAGTCATCCACTATATCCCTATCACCCCTGCCTTAGTCACTGACTATCTCCCAGTCACCCCGGCCTCAGTCACCCACTATCTCCCAGTCATACATGCTTCAGTCACCCACTATCTCCCAGTCATCCCTGCCTCAGTCACCTACTGACACCAGTGCAGACATTTCTGCTGCGGCCTCTCCACTCTCCAGCGTGAACGTACTGACGACTGAGGAAATCCGCTTCCCAGTTGAGGACTCCGGGAATGAACACTGCCGATATTGCTGGCAGATGACGTTCTACCCAACTGAGGATTTTTGATACTTCCAGCTTTGCCATGCAATTTCGAGTGCCGCCTTGATGATTTGTGTACACTACCGTGGTGTCATTGTCCGATTGTACTTGAACAGGCCTGTTCTGTACTAGAGGCAGGGCCAGTGTCAATGAATTGAACACTGCCCGCAATTCCAGAATGTTTATCGGGAGGAGAGATTCCTCCCTGGTCCACCGATGGTGAAGGGTCGTCATCACGGCCATGACCTTGGTGAATTTCCGAGGTGCCGTGGCCAAACCAGAAGGCAGGACCTGAAATCCAAAAACTAACCAGGCACAACACTGCTTAGCTTCCAACATCAGATGAGATTGGACATATCCAGTGTGATGCGGCTGTAGATGATTTTTGCTGTTTCTAACTTCTACTTCTAACTACTGGTACATCAATGAATAAGTTTCAAAATATAATGCATCAAGAGAACGGTGTTGGTAGTATAAAACTACCTACAGCACCTGGTATTCCCAGGTGGTCTCACATCCAAGAACAAACCAGGCCTAAAATCAGGTGATATTGGGCATATACAGTGTGGTGTGGCTGTAGATGAGCTTAGTGGTTTCTGTTAGAGTTCTTCTACTTCTAACTACTCGTACATAAATGAGTAAGCAGCCGATTTATTAAACCTGGTGAAATGATAATTTGCATGGTGATAAAGTACCAGCCAGTCAGCTCCTAATTGCCATGTCACAGGCTGGGTTTGAAAAATGACAGTTAGGAGCTGACTGGCTGGTACTTTATCACCTTGCACTTTATCAGTTCACCAGGCTTAATAGATCTGCCCCAATGTTTCAAAATGGAATGCATCAAGAGAACGGTGTTGGTAGTATAAAACTACCTACAGCACCTGGTATTCCCAGGTGGTCTCACATCCAAGAACAAACCAGGCCTAAAATCAGGTGATATTGGGCATATACAGTGTGGTGTGGCTGTAGATGAGCTTAGTGGTTTCTGTTAGAGTTCTTCTACTTCTAACTACTCGTACATAAATGAGTAAGCAGCCGATTTATTAAACCTGGTGAAATGATAATTTGCATGGTGATAAAGTACCAGCCAATCAGCTCCTAATTGCCATGTCACAGGCTGGGTTTGAAAAATGACAGTTAGGAGCTGACTGGCTGGTACTTTATCACCTTGCACTTTATCAGTTCACCAGGCTTAATAGATCTGCCCCAATGTTTCAAAATGGAATGCATCAAGAGAACGGTGTTAGTATTGTAAAAATACACACAGCTCCTGGTATTTCCTTGTGGTCTCCCATCCAAGTACTAAAACCAGGACCAACACTGCTCAGCTTCCATGATCAGGAGAGATTGGGCAAATCCAGTGTGCTGTGGCTGTAGATGAGCTGGTGGTTTCTGTTACAGCTCTTCTACTTCTAACTTCTGGTACATAAAAGAATACATGTAAAAATTAAATGTACCAAGAAAATGGTGTTGGTAGTTTAAAAACACCTAAAGAATCTGATACTACCAAGCAGTCTCCCATCCATGTATTAACAAAGTCCAATACTGCTTTGCTTCAAAAATCAAATGAGATTGGGCATATCCAGTGTGGTGTGGCTTTAGATAAGCTTTGTGGTTTCTGTTAGAGCTCTTCTACTTCTAACTACTGGTACATTAATGAATATGTATAAGGTTGTAGTTTATCCAATATGCCTTTACTACCTTACCTTTCAACCCCCCCTCCCTCCCCTCTTCTCCTTATAGCTTCCTTAGTTCTCTCCTCCTCGTGTGTGCGTTATTTGTTTTCTCATACGTCCTAGAGGATGCTGGGGTCACATTAAGAACCATGGGGTATAGACGGGATCCGCAGGAGACATGGGCACTTTAAGACTTTCAAAGGGTGTGAACTGTCTCCTCCCTCTATGCCCCTCCTCCAGACTCCAGTTTTAGTATTGTGCGCAGTGATACTGGATGCACTACAGGGGAGCTCTACTGAGTTTCTCTGAAAAGACTTGTTAGTTTTTTTTATTTTCAGGGAGGCTGCTGGCAACAGTCTCCCTGCTTCGTGGGACTTAGGGGAGAGAAGTATGACCAACTTCTAGTGAGTTCAATGGCTCTGCTTCAGGCTGACAGGACACCATTAGCTCCTGAGGGTGCTGATCGCTGGGTACGCCTAGATGCACACTCCCGCAGCCTGCCGTCACCCCCTTACAGAGCCAGAAGACATGTGAGTAGCAGAAGAACAGAAGACTTCTTCTTCAGTGACGGCATTCTGAGGTACCGAGCAGCGAGCGGAACGCTGCGCGCCATGCTCCCACACAAACACAGGCACTGCAGGGTGCAGGGCACGGGGGGGGGGGGCACCCTGGGCAGCATAAATTCCTCACAAAAGGCTGGAAAAAGTGGACATTAGTGCCTGGGCACTGTCCTTACCCCGCTAGCGTAATTAATTATTTCTGAGCGGGACAGATACGCGCCATTACAGCGGCGGGGCTTCTTCCTCACCTCACCAGAACATCTTTAGAGCATTACAAGTCTATCACTATAGAGTTTATTATTTCCCAGACTGTGTACTTTTGGCGCTGGATTGTGAGCTGAAAAATCCTCTGTGTCCCTCTGACAGATTTACTGACGGTCTGTCCCCCATAAGCCGGTGTGTCTGTGGGTACTTGGTATATGTGTGTCAACATGTCGGTGGCTGAATGTTTTTCCCAAGAGGAAACTATATTAGGAATGCAGACATATGATGGTGGCCCTGTTGGCACCACCAATAACTGACTGGGTAAATGTTTCAGTAATATCAGAGTAAGGTTGGATAAATCTGTGTCCCAGACACAGATGTAGAGAATAGATGTGATATTCATGGCTATGTTTCTTTTCCCTCAGGCCCCGCTGGGTCGCAAAAATGTTATTTTGCCCAGTTACTACACACTGATACTGACACGGATACTGATACTTATGTCGACCATAATGTTTCCTGATTAGATCCAATATTGGCAAGGAGCATTCAGTACATGATTGTGGATATTAAGGACATATTAAAATCACTGAAGACCCTGCTGTTCCTGACAAAGGGGTCTATATGTATGTATATATAGATATATAATGAAAGCTGATGTAACGTTCCTCCATCTCTGTTT
>NW_026969509.1:7500-12500 GCF_028390025.1 Pseudophryne corroboree
CCTTCGCTGGGCGAGGGGGACGCTTCCCCGGCACCCCTGGCGGCGTCGGACGCCTGCGGGTGCCGGCGGACGGAGCAGACCGCGCCGCACGGGGTACGGGTGCGGGGCCCGCCCGGCTCCGGAGACCGGAGCGCTCGGGCGGACGCCTGGGGACCGGACGCCCTCTCCGGGCGGAGGGGTTCCGGGCGCGCCGTGGGCAGAGGGAGGGTCGGGTTCGCCTGGAGCCGGCCGAGACCCCTGGGTTCCGGCCGAGCGATCGTCCCTCCCCGCCGGGGCGCGGGGTGCCACATCGATCGGGTTGCGGAAATGGGAGACGTGGGGCCCTTCTCTCGCGTCAACCGCAGCCCTCCGTTTTCTCTTTTCCGGCTTGACTCTGTTCGCCACCTGTGATGCTCTCTGGCCGGTTCCCTCGGGCGTAGCGGGACGGGCGGCGCGCGCGACGCTCTCGCGGAGCGTCCTCCGACGCTTCCCCGGGCTCCTGGAGCCGCCTCCCGGCCCGAGGGGTGCCCGTCCGCACTCATCGGCTGAACTTCCGCGAATTGCAGTACCCGATTCGGCCCGCCGGGGGGCGCTGCCGCCGGGGGAAGAGGGGGACGGGCCGGGCCTGGCGCCGGGCTCCGCCGGACGCCCGGCGCTGCCCCGTCTCGGCCTCGGAAGGGGGAGTCGGGGGAACGGGAGGCCGGGAGTCCCGGAGAAAGAGAGAGAGAGAGAGAGAGAGATAGAGAGACCTCCGCGGTTCCGCCTTCGACCGCCGGGGGGCGCCGCGCACCCGTCCGCACGGGCCCGTCCCGGTGGCTCCCGGCAGGGCTCTCCCAAACCCTCTCCCAGGGCCCCGGTCCGGGAGCCCGACTGCGTCCGCTCTCCGCTTCCAGAGAGGAGGCTGTCGGACGGGGAGAGCTGGTACCGGGCTCCTGGAGCCCTGCCTGGGCAGCCTATGGAAGGGAGGGAGCCCTGGCCCTGCTGCTCTCCGAGCTCCGGCCCTGCTGCTCTCCGAGCTCCGTGCCTGCTCTGCCACGGGTCCTTTCGCAGGAGCTCCAGGGAAACGGGCTTTTCGGCCCCTGACAGAGTCCCGGCTCTCTCGCTCGCCTCGTTGGTACCTACTGATCCGGCGGAGGTGTTCTCCGGCGGGTAGCGACACGGACGGCCGAGGGCGCGCTTCACCCAGGCTTCAACCGTCTCCTCCCCGAGCCCCTGGAAGTGCAGCTGGGCCGCGGGCGCCCCGGTCCGCACTCATCTGCGAAACTTCCACAAATTGCAGTACCCGATTTGGCCCGCCGGGGGGCGCTGCCTCCGGGGGAGAAGGAGACGTGCCCGGCCCGTACGTCGGGCTCCAACGGATGCCCGCCGTGGACCCTTTATAGGCCCCATCCTGGTCCTGCCATGCTGTTATCGGAGCTCCACGGCTATCTTGTCACTAAACCTTTCGTTTGAGCTCCAGGGCTTTTTGCTTTTTGTAACCCGGTTCCTGGAGCCCTGCCTGGGCAAAATCGGATGCAAGAAGGCCCTGCCCATGCTGATCTCTGAGCTCCGCGCATCTTCTGTCACGGGTCCTTTCGCAAAAGCTCCAGGGAAACAGGCTTTTCGGCCCCGGACAGAGTCCCGGCTCTCTCGCTCGCCTCGTTGGTACCTACTGATCCGGCGGAGGTGTTCTCCGGCGGGTAGCGACACGGACGGCCGAGGGCGCGCTTCACCCAGGCTTCAACCATCTCCTCCCCGAGCCCCTGGAAGTGCCGCTGGGCCGCGGGCGCCCCGGTCCGCACTCATCCGCGACACTTCCGCGCTGGAGTCCGACGCTCGCCGGCCGCGTCCCCCGGCCCGCGGGGGCCCGGGGGGAGGCCCGACGCGTGCGGGGGGAGGCGGCGGGCGGCGGGGGCGCCCCCGCGCCACCCGACGGCGCCCCCCGGTGGCCAGAGGCGGCTCGGAGCGAGACGATCGGGGGGGGGACGGCGGCGCGTGACCCGCCCCGGCCCCCTTGGCCCAGCGGACGGGCAGGCGGCTCCCGGGCGCCCCCCCCGATCCCCGCCGCGGCGCCCCCCGGTGGCCGCCTGACGCCACTGCGGGGGGTGCAGATTCCGTGTGTCCTCTCGGATAAAAACAAAAGAAACGATTCCCGTCGGGCGAAAGTAAGTGGGACGCAGGGCCCCGGGCCCCGACGGTCCGCGCGCGCGCGGCGCCCCCCGCTGGCCGGTCGAAGGGAGGACAAAAATAAAATGAAAAAAATTTCAAAAAAGCACTCGCCCCAAACAGACGAAAGGTACCCGGTCCGCCCGGATGAACCCTCCCCCGTGTCCCCGCCGCGGCGCCCCCCGCTGGCCAGCCGAGGTAATACACGATTGAGAGGGGGGGAGTGAAAAACAGGGGCAAAAAATGAAAAACACCCCACCCGTTTGAATGCAAAGTCCCGGAGCGGCCAGGGGTGGACGCCGGTCCGCGCGCACGGCGCCCCCCGCAGGCCAGTTGAAGGGAAGAACGGAACGAGACTTAAAGATAAAAAAAAATTTCAAAAAAGCACTCGCCCCAAACAGATGAAATGTACCCGGTCCGCCCGTGTCCCCGCCGCGGCGCCCCCCGCTGGCCAGCCGAGGTAATACACGATTGAGAGGGGGGGAGTGGAAAAAAAAAGGGCAAAAAAATGAAAAACACCCCACCCATTTGAATGCAAAGTCCCGGAGCGGCCAGGGGTGGACGCCGGTCCGCGCGCACGGCGCCCCCCGCAGGCCAGTTGAAGGGAAGAACGGAACGAGACTAAAAGATAAAAAAAAATTTCAAAAAAGCACTCGCCCCAAACAGATGAAATGTACCCGGTCCGCCCGTGTCCCCGCCGCGGCGCCCCCCGCTGGCCAGCCGAGGTAATACACGATTGAGATTAAAAAAAACCAGGCAAAAGACAAAAACACACCACCGATTTAAATGCAGTGTTCACGAGCGCCAGTCCGCGCGCGCGGCGCCCCCTGCTGGCCGCGTAAAAAAAAAAAATAATAATAATAATAATAATCCACCGTTGTGAATTTGCGATGTGTCCGGTACGGCGGCGGCGGGGAGGAGGTCTCCCCTCGTCGGCGCACCCTGGTGGGGGGAAATAAATGAAAGGGAAAAAAAAAAAGAAGAACAGCCCGGGCTCTCGCCGGCTTCCGCAGCCCGGGCTCCCTCCGGCTTCCGCGGCCCGGGCTCCGTACATACAGACAGCAAATGAAATAACGGACGGATGGATGGAAGAGAAGAACAGCCAGGGATCTCGCCGGCTTCCGCAGCCCGGGCTCCCTCCGGCTTCCGCGGCCCGGGCTCCGTACATACAGACAGCAAATGAAATAACGGACGGATGGATGGAAGAGAAGAACAGCCCGGGCTCTCGCCGGCTTCCGCAGCCCGGGCTCCCTCCGGCTTCCGCGGCCCGGGCTCCGTACATACAGACAGCAAATGAAATAACGGACGGATGGATGGAAGAGAAGAACAGCCAGGGATCTCGCCGGCTTCCGCAGCCCGGGCTCTCGCCGGCTTCCGCAACCCGGGCTCCAGCCGGCTTCCGCAGCCCGGGCTCCCTCCGGCTTCCGCGGCCCGGGCTCCGTACATACAGACAGCAAATGAAATAACGGACGGATGGATGGAAGAGAAGAACAGCCAGGGATCTCGCCGGCTTCCGCAGCCCGGGCTCCCTCCGGCTTCCGCGGCCCGGGCTCCGTACATACAGACAGCAAATGAAATAACGGACGGATGGATGGAAGAGAAGAACAGCCCGGGCTCTCGCCGGCTTCCGCAGCCCGGGCTCCCTCCGGCTTCCGCGGCCCGGGCTCCGTACATACAGACAGCAAATGAAATAACGGACGGATGGATGGAAGAGAAGAACAGCCAGGGATCTCGCCGGCTTCCGCAGCCCGGGCTCTCGCCGGCTTCCGCAACCCGGGCTCCAGCCGGCTTCCGCAGCCCGGGCTCCCTCCGGCTTCCGCGGCCCGGGCTCCGTACATACAGACAGCAAATGAAATAACGGACGGATGGATGGAAGAGAAGAACAGCCAGGGATCTCGCCGGCTTCCGCAGCCCGGGCTCCCTCCGGCTTCCGCGGCCCGGGCTCCGTACATACAGACAGCAAATGAAATAACGGACGGATGGATGGAAGAGAAGAACAGCCAGGGATCTCGCCGGCTTCCGCAGCCCGGGCTCTCGCCGGCTTCCGCAACCCGGGCTCCAGCCGGCCTCCGCAGCCCGGGCTCCCTCCGGCTTCCGCGGCCCGGGCTCCGTACATACAGACAGCAAATGAAATAACGGACGGATGGATGGAAGAGAAGAACAGCCAGGGATCTCGCCGGCTTCCGCAGCCCGGGCTCTCGCCGGCTTCCGCAACCCGGGCTCCAGCCGGCTTCCGCAGCCCGGGCTCCCTCCGGCTTCCGCGGCCCGGGCTCCGTACATACAGACAGCAAATGAAATAACGGACGGATGGATGGAAGAGAAGAACAGCCAGGGATCTCGCCGGCTTCCGCAGCCCGGGCTCCCTCCGGCTTCCGCGGCCCGGGCTCCGTACATACAGACAGCAAATGAAATAACGGACGGATGGATGGAAGAGAAGAACAGCCAGGGATCTCGCCGGCTTCCGCAGCCCGGGCTCTCGCCGGCTTCCGCAACCCGGGCTCCAGCCGGCCTCCGCAGCCCGGGCTCCCTCCGGCTTCCGCGGCCCGGGCTCCGTACATACAGACAGCAAATGAAATAACGGACGGATGGATGGAAGAGAAGAACAGCCAGGGATCTCGCCGGCTTCCGCAGCCCGGGCTCCCTCCGGCTTCCGCGGCCCGGGCTCCGTACATACAGACAGCAAATGAAATAACGGACGGATGGATGGAAGAGAAGAACAGCCAGGGATCTCGCCGGCTTCCGCAGCCCGGGCTCTCGCCGGCTTCCGCAACCCGGGCTCCAGCCGGCCTCCGCAGCCCGGGCTCCCTCCGGCTTCCGCGGCCCGGGCTCCGTACATACAGACAGCAAATGAAATAACGGACGGATGGATGGAAGAG
>NW_026969509.1:22500-25000 GCF_028390025.1 Pseudophryne corroboree
CGTGCCTGCTCTGCCACGGGTCCTTTCGCAGGAGCTCCAGGGAAACGGGCTTTTCGGCCCCTGACAGAGTCCCGGCTCTCTCGCTCGCCTCGTTGGTACCTACTGATCCGGCGGAGGTGTTCTCCGGCGGGTAGCGACACGGACGGCCGAGGGCGCGCTTCACCCAGGCTTCAACCGTCTCCTCCCCGAGCCCCTGGAAGTGCAGCTGGGCCGCGGGCGCCCCGGTCCGCACTCATCTGCGAAACTTCCACAAATTGCAGTACCCGATTTGGCCCGCCGGGGGGCGCTGCCTCCGGGGGAGAAGGAGACGTGCCCGGCCCGTACGTCGGGCTCCAACGGATGCCCGCCGTGGACCCTTTATAGGCCCCATCCTGGTCCTGCCATGCTGTTATCGGAGCTCCACGGCTATCTTGTCACTAAACCTTTCGTTTGAGCTCCAGGGCTTTTTGCTTTTTGTAACCCGGTTCCTGGAGCCCTGCCTGGGCAAAATCGGATGCAAGAAGGCCCTGCCCATGCTGATCTCTGAGCTCCGCGCATCTTCTGTCACGGGTCCTTTCGCAAAAGCTCCAGGGAAACAGGCTTTTCGGCCCCGGACAGAGTCCCGGCTCTCTCGCTCGCCTCGTTGGTACCTACTGATCCGGCGGAGGTGTTCTCCGGCGGGTAGCGACACGGACGGCCGAGGGCGCGCTTCACCCAGGCTTCAACCATCTCCTCCCCGAGCCCCTGGAAGTGCCGCTGGGCCGCGGGCGCCCCGGTCCGCACTCATCCGCGACACTTCCGCGCTGGAGTCCGACGCTCGCCGGCCGCGTCCCCCGGCCCGCGGGGGCCCGGGGGGAGGCCCGACGCGTGCGGGGGGAGGCGGCGGGCGGCGGGGGCGCCCCCGCGCCACCCGACGGCGCCCCCCGGTGGCCAGAGGCGGCTCGGAGCGAGACGATCGGGGGGGGACGGCGGCGCGTGACCCGCCCCGGCCCCCTTGGCCCAGCGGACGGGCAGGCGGCTCCCGGGCGCCCCCCCCGATCCCCGCCGCGGCGCCCCCCGGTGGCCGCCTGACGCCACTGCGGGGGGTGCAGATTCCGTGTGTCCTCTCGGATAAAAACAAAAGAAACGATTCCCGTCGGGCGAAAGTAAGTGGGACGCAGGGCCCCGGGCCCCGACGGTCCGCGCGCGCGGCGCCCCCCGCTGGCCGGTCGAAGGGAGGACAAAAATAAAATGAAAAAAATTTCAAAAAAGCACTCGCCCCAAACAGACGAAAGGTACCCGGTCCGCCCGGATGAACCCTCCCCCGTGTCCCCGCCGCGGCGCCCCCCGCTGGCCAGCCGAGGTAATACACGATTGAGAGGGGGGGAGTGAAAAACAGGGGCAAAAAATGAAAAACACCCCACCCGTTTGAATGCAAAGTCCCGGAGCGGCCAGGGGTGGACGCCGGTCCGCGCGCACGGCGCCCCCCGCAGGCCAGTTGAAGGGAAGAACGGAACGAGACTTAAAGATAAAAAAAAATTTCAAAAAAGCACTCGCCCCAAACAGATGAAATGTACCCGGTCCGCCCGTGTCCCCGCCGCGGCGCCCCCCGCTGGCCAGCCGAGGTAATACACGATTGAGAGGGGGGGAGTGGAAAAAAAAAGGGCAAAAAAATGAAAAACACCCCACCCATTTGAATGCAAAGTCCCGGAGCGGCCAGGGGTGGACGCCGGTCCGCGCGCACGGCGCCCCCCGCAGGCCAGTTGAAGGGAAGAACGGAACGAGACTAAAAGATAAAAAAAAATTTCAAAAAAGCACTCGCCCCAAACAGATGAAATGTACCCGGTCCGCCCGTGTCCCCGCCGCGGCGCCCCCCGCTGGCCAGCCGAGGTAATACACGATTGAGATTAAAAAAAACCAGGCAAAAGACAAAAACACACCACCGATTTAAATGCAGTGTTCACGAGCGCCAGTCCGCGCGCGCGGCGCCCCCTGCTGGCCGCGTAAAAAAAAAAAATAATAATAATAATAATAATCCACCGTTGTGAATTTGCGATGTGTCCGGTACGGCGGCGGCGGGGAGGAGGTCTCCCCTCGTCGGCGCACCCTGGTGGGGGGAAATAAATGAAAGGGAAAAAAAAAAAGAAGAACAGCCCGGGCTCTCGCCGGCTTCCGCAGCCCGGGCTCCCTCCGGCTTCCGCGGCCCGGGCTCCGTACATACAGACAGCAAATGAAATAACGGACGGATGGATGGAAGAGAAGAACAGCCAGGGATCTCGCCGGCTTCCGCAGCCCGGGCTCCCTCCGGCTTCCGCGGCCCGGGCTCCGTACATACAGACAGCAAATGAAATAACGGACGGATGGATGGAAGAGAAGAACAGCCCGGGCTCTCGCCGGCTTCCGCAGCCCGGGCTCCCTCCGGCTTCCGCGGCCCGGGCTCCGTACATACAGACAGCAAATGAAATAACGGACGGATGGATGGAAGAGAAGAACAGCCAGGGATCTCGCCGGCTTCCGCAGCCCGGGCTCTCGCCGGCTTCCG
>NW_026969509.1:35000-37684 GCF_028390025.1 Pseudophryne corroboree
ACTGCCCCCAGCCCCACCTCATCCCGATCTACGCCTGACAGGTTTCATCTTGTCCCGGGGGGGTGAAAGGGTGTAAAGAGGTTCCATCTCGCGGGGCTCCGTCGCCCTTCCGGGATGCCGCCGCCTGGCGCACGGGCGACCGCAGCTTCCGCCGGCTCCCTCCGAAAAGCGCCTCCCGCTCTCCCTGCGTCATCCTGGACGGTCTCGCTCCGAGTCTGCGCTTCTCTCTCGCCCTGCCGCCAGACTCGGCTCCTCTCCCGCGCTCTCTCTCTCTCTCGCTCTGACCTCCGCCCCGTCCGGCCCTCCCGTCCGCGGCGGGGGAGGCCCGGCGGGCGAACCCTTCCGTGCGGCCGCCTCGCCGGAGCGGGGGCGGCGCGCAGGGCCCTCTCCTGGGGCTTGCGAGGAGCGGCCGTCGGGGCTGGCCGCGTCCTCGGATCTCGATGCGACGCTCGTTCGGTTCCTGGGAAATCGTGTGCTCCGCCGGGGTCCGGGGGCGAGCGCCCTTCGCTGGGCGAGGGGGACGCTTCCCCGGCACCCCTGGCGGCGTCGGACGCCTGCGGGTGCCGGCGGACGGAGCAGACCGCGCCGCACGGGGTACGGGTGCGGGGCCCGCCCGGCTCCGGAGACCGGAGCGCTCGGGCGGACGCCTGGGGACCGGACGCCCTCTCCGGGCGGAGGGGTTCCGGGCGCGCCGTGGGCAGAGGGAGGGTCGGGTTCGCCTGGAGCCGGCCGAGACCCCTGGGTTCCGGCCGAGCGATCGTCCCTCCCCGCCGGGGCGCGGGGTGCCACATCGATCGGGTTGCGGAAATGGGAGACGTGGGGCCCTTCTCTCGCGTCAACCGCAGCCCTCCGTTTTCTCTTTTCCGGCTTGACTCTGTTCGCCACCTGTGATGCTCTCTGGCCGGTTCCCTCGGGCGTAGCGGGACGGGCGGCGCGCGCGACGCTCTCGCGGAGCGTCCTCCGACGCTTCCCCGGGCTCCTGGAGCCGCCTCCCGGCCCGAGGGGTGCCCGTCCGCACTCATCGGCTGAACTTCCGCGAATTGCAGTACCCGATTCGGCCCGCCGGGGGGCGCTGCCGCCGGGGGAAGAGGGGGACGGGCCGGGCCTGGCGCCGGGCTCCGCCGGACGCCCGGCGCTGCCCCGTCTCGGCCTCGGAAGGGGGAGTCGGGGGAACGGGAGGCCGGGAGTCCCGGAGAAAGAGAGAGAGAGAGAGAGAGAGATAGAGAGACCTCCGCGGTTCCGCCTTCGACCGCCGGGGGGCGCCGCGCACCCGTCCGCACGGGCCCGTCCCGGTGGCTCCCGGCAGGGCTCTCCCAAACCCTCTCCCAGGGCCCCGGTCCGGGAGCCCGACTGCGTCCGCTCTCCGCTTCCAGAGAGGAGGCTGTCGGACGGGGAGAGCTGGTACCGGGCTCCTGGAGCCCTGCCTGGGCAGCCTATGGAAGGGAGGGAGCCCTGGCCCTGCTGCTCTCCGAGCTCCGGCCCTGCTGCTCTCCGAGCTCCGTGCCTGCTCTGCCACGGGTCCTTTCGCAGGAGCTCCAGGGAAACGGGCTTTTCGGCCCCTGACAGAGTCCCGGCTCTCTCGCTCGCCTCGTTGGTACCTACTGATCCGGCGGAGGTGTTCTCCGGCGGGTAGCGACACGGACGGCCGAGGGCGCGCTTCACCCAGGCTTCAACCGTCTCCTCCCCGAGCCCCTGGAAGTGCAGCTGGGCCGCGGGCGCCCCGGTCCGCACTCATCTGCGAAACTTCCACAAATTGCAGTACCCGATTTGGCCCGCCGGGGGGCGCTGCCTCCGGGGGAGAAGGAGACGTGCCCGGCCCGTACGTCGGGCTCCAACGGATGCCCGCCGTGGACCCTTTATAGGCCCCATCCTGGTCCTGCCATGCTGTTATCGGAGCTCCACGGCTATCTTGTCACTAAACCTTTCGTTTGAGCTCCAGGGCTTTTTGCTTTTTGTAACCCGGTTCCTGGAGCCCTGCCTGGGCAAAATCGGATGCAAGAAGGCCCTGCCCATGCTGATCTCTGAGCTCCGCGCATCTTCTGTCACGGGTCCTTTCGCAAAAGCTCCAGGGAAACAGGCTTTTCGGCCCCGGACAGAGTCCCGGCTCTCTCGCTCGCCTCGTTGGTACCTACTGATCCGGCGGAGGTGTTCTCCGGCGGGTAGCGACACGGACGGCCGAGGGCGCGCTTCACCCAGGCTTCAACCATCTCCTCCCCGAGCCCCTGGAAGTGCCGCTGGGCCGCGGGCGCCCCGGTCCGCACTCATCCGCGACACTTCCGCGCTGGAGTCCGACGCTCGCCGGCCGCGTCCCCCGGCCCGCGGGGGCCCGGGGGGAGGCCCGACGCGTGCGGGGGGAGGCGGCGGGCGGCGGGGGCGCCCCCGCGCCACCCGACGGCGCCCCCCGGTGGCCAGAGGCGGCTCGGAGCGAGACGATCGGGGGGGGACGGCGGCGCGTGACCCGCCCCGGCCCCCTTGGCCCAGCGGACGGGCAGGCGGCTCCCGGGCGCCCCCCCCGATCCCCGCCGCGGCGCCCCCCGGTGGCCGCCTGACGCCACTGCGGGGGGTGCAGATTCCGTGTGTCCTCTCGGATAAAAACAAAAGAAACGATTCCCGTCGGGCGAAAGTAAGTGGGACGCAGGGCCCCGGGCCCCGACGGTCCGCGCGCGCGGCGCCCCCCGCTGGCC
>NW_026969510.1:0-37617 GCF_028390025.1 Pseudophryne corroboree
GCCAAAATCTCTCTTTTGCAAAGAGCTGCGCATTGGAAAATTCAGGGCTATGTCGTGTAGATGATGGCCTAACAGGGAGGCTTTAAAATGTTCTTTCTAGTGTCCTTCGTTTGGGAGAAAAATGCAATGGTACAAGACAGCTTTTCCTTGCCAATATCTCTCTTTTGCAAAGAGCCTGCGCATTGGAAAATTCAGGGCTATGTCGTGTAGATGATGGCCTAACAGGAGGCTTTAAAATGTTCTTTCTAGTGTCCTTCGTTTGGGAGAAAAATGCAATGGTACAAGACAGCTTTTCCTTGCCAATATCTCTCTTTTGCAAAGAGCTGCGCATTGGAAAATTCAGGGCTATGTCGTGTAGATGATGGCCTAACAGGAGGCTTTAAAATTTTCTTTCTAGTGTCCTTCGTTTGGGAGAAAAATGCAATGGTACAAGACAGCTTTTCCTTGCCAATATCTCTCTTTTGCAAAGAGCTGCGCATTGGAAAATTCAGGGCTATGTCGTGTAGATGATGGCCTAACAGGAGGCTTTAAAATTTTCTTTCTAGTGACCTTCGTTTGGGAGAAAAATGCAATGGTACAAGACAGCTTTTCCTTGCCAATATCTCTCTTTTGCAAAGAGCTGCGCATTGGAAAATTCAGGGCTATGTCGTGTAGATGATGGCCTAACAGGAGGCTTTAAAATTTTCTTTCTAGTGTCCTTCGTTTGGGAGAAAAATGCAAAGGTACAAGACAGCTTTTCCTTGCCAATATCTCTCTTTTGCAAAGAGCTACGCATTGGAAAATTCAGGGCTATGTCGTGTAGATGATGGCCTAACAGGAGGCTTTAAAATTTTCTTTCTAGTGTCCTTCGTTTGGGAGAAAAATGCAATGGTACAAGACAGCTTTTCCTTGCCAATATCTCTCTTTTGCAAAGAGCTGCGCATTGGAAAATTCAGGGCTATGTCGTGTAGATGATGGCCTAACAGGAGGCTTTAAAATTTTCTTTCTAGTGACCTTCGTTTGGAGAAAAATGCAAAGGTACAAGACAGCTTTTCCTTGCCAATATCTCTCTTTTGCAAAGAGCTGCGCATTGGAAAATTCAGGGCTATGTCGTGTAGATGATGGCCTAACAGGAGGCTTTAAATTTTCTTTCTAGTGTCCTTCGTTTGGGAGAAAAATGCAAAGGTACAAGACAGCTTTTCCGTGCCAATATCTCTCTTTTGCAAAGAGCTACGCATTGGAAAATTCAGGGCTATGTCGTGTAGATGATGGCCTAACAGGAGGCTTTAAAATTTTCTTCTAGTGTCCTTCGTTTGGGAGAAAAATGCAATGGTACAAGACAGCTTTTCCTTGCCAATATCTCTCTTTTGCAAAGAGCTGCGCATTGGAAAATTCAGGGCTATGTCGTGTAGATGATGGCCTAACAGGAGGCTTTAAAATTTTCTTTCTAGTGTCCTTCGTTTGGGAGAAAAATGCAAAGGTACAAGACAGCTTTTCCTTGCCAATATCTCTCTTTTGCAAAGAGCTACGCATTGGAAAATTCAGGGCTATATCGTGTAGATGATGGCCTAACAGGAGGCTTTAAAATTTTCTTTCTAGTGTCCTTCGTTTGGGAGAAAAATGCAATGGTACAAACAGCTTTTCCTTGCCAATATCTCTCTTTTGCAAAGAGCTGCGCATTGGAAAATTCAGGGCTATGTCGTGTAGATGATGCCTAACAGGAGGCTTTAAAATTTTCTTTCTAGTGTCCTTCGTTTGGGAGAAAAATGCAAAGGTACAAGACAGCTTTTCCTTGCCAATATCTCTCTTTTGCAAAGAGCTGCGCATTGGAAAATTCAGGGCTATGTCGTGTAGATGATGGCCTAACAGGGGGCTTTAAAATTTTCTTTCTAGTGACCTTCGTTTGGGAGAAAAATGCAAAGGTACAAGACAGCTTTTCCTTGCCAATATCTCTCTTTTGCAAAGAGCTACGCATTGGAAAATTCAGGGCTATGTCGTGTAGATGATGGCCTAACAGGAGGCTTTAAAATTTTCTTTCTAGTGTCCTTCGTTTGGGAGAAAAATGCAATGGTACAAGACAGCTTTCCTTGCCAATATCTCTCTTTTGCAAAGAGCTGCGCATTGGAAAATTCAGGGCTATGTCGTGTAGATGATGGCCTAACAGGAGGCTTTAAAATTTTCTTTCTAGTGTCCTTCGTTTGGGAGAAAAATGCAAAGGTACAAGACAGCATTTCCTTGCCAATATCTCTCTTTTGCAAAGAGCTACGCATTGGAAAATTCAGGGCTATGTCGTGTAGATGATGGCCTAACAGGAGGCTTTAAAATTTTCTTTCTAGTGTCCTTCGTTTGGGAGAAAAATGCAATGGTACAAGACAGCTTTTCCTTGCCAATATCTCTCTTTTGCAAAGAGCTGCGCATTGGAAAATTCAGGGCTATGTCGTGTAGATGATGGCCTAACAGGAGGCTTTAAAATGTTCTTTCTAGTGTCCTTCGTTTGGGAGAAAAATGCAATGGTACAAGACAGCTTTTCCTTGCCAATATCTCTCTTTTGCAAAGAGCTGCGCATTGGAAAATTCAGGGCTATGTCGTGTAGATGATGGCCTAACAGGAGGCTTTAAAATGTTCTTTCTAGTGTCCTTCGTTTGGGAGAAAATGCAATGGTACAAGACAGCTTTTCCTTGCCAATATCTCTCTTTTGCAAAGAGCTGCGCATTGGAAAATTCAGGGCTATGTCGTGTAGATGATGGCCTAACAGGAGGCTTTAAAATTTTCTTTCTAGTGTCCTTCGTTGGGAGAAAAATGCAATGGTACAAGACAGCTTTTCCTTGCCAATATCTCTCTTTTGCAAAGAGCTGCGCATTGGAAAATTCAGGGCTATGTCGTGTAGATGATGGCCTAACAGGAGGCTTTAAAATTTTCTTTCTAGTGACCTTCGTTTGGGAGAAAAATGCAAAGGTACAAGACAGCTTTTCCTTGCCAATATCTCTCTTTTGCAAAGAGCTGCGCATTGGAAAATTCAGGGCTATGTCGTGTAGATGATGGCCTAACAGGAGGCTTTAAAATTTTCTTTCTAGTGTCCTTCGTTTGGGAGAAAAATGCAAAGGTACAAGACAGCTTTTCCTTGCCAATATCTCTCTTTTGCAAAGAGCTACGCATTGGAAAATTCAGGGCTATGTCGTGTAGATGATGGCCTAACAGGAGGCTTTAAAATTTTCTTTCTAGTGACCTTCGTTTGGGAGAAAAATGCAAAGGTACAAGACAGCTTTTCCTTGCCAATATCTCTCTTTTGCAAAGAGCTGCGCATTGGAAAATTCAGGGCTATGTCGTGTAGATGATGGCCTAACAGGAGGCTTTAAAATTTTCTTTCTAGTGTCTTTCGTTTGGGAGAAAAATGCAAAGGTACAAGACAGCTTTTCATTGCCAATATCTCTCTTTTGCAAAGAGCTACGCATTGGAAAATTCAGGGCTATGTCGTGTAGATGATGGCCTAACAGGAGGCTTTAAATTTTCTTTCTAGTGTCCTTCGTTTGGGAGAAAAATGCAATGGTACAAGACAGCTTTTCCTTGCCAATATCTCTCTTTTGCAAAGAGCTGCGCATTGGAAAATTCAGGGCTATGTCGTGTAGATGATGCCTAACAGGAGGCTTTAAAATTTTCTTTCTAGTGTCCTTCGTTTGGGAGAAAAATGCAAAGGTACAAGACAGCATTTCCTTGCCAATATCTCTCTTTTGCAAAGAGCTACGCATTGGAAAATTCAGGGCTATGTCGTGTAGATGATGGCCTAACAGGAGGCTTTAAAATTTTCTTTCTAGGTGACCTTCGTTTGGGAGAAAAATGCAAAGGTACAAGACAGCTTTTCCTTGCCAATATCTCTCTTTTGCAAAGAGCTGCGCATTGGAAAATTCAGGGCTATGTCGTGTAGATGATGGCCTAACAGGAGGCTTTAAAATTTTCTTTCTAGTGTCCTTCGTTTGGGAGAAAATGCAAAGGTACAAGACAGCTTTTCCTTGCCAATATCTCTCTTTTGCAAAGAGCTACGCATTGGAAAATTCAGGGCTATGTCGTGTAGATGATGGCCTAACAGGAGGCTTTAAAATTTTCTTTCTAGTGTCCTTCGTTTGGAGAAAAATGCAATGGTACAAGACAGCTTTTCCTTGCCAATATCTCTCTTTGCAAAGAGCTGCGCATTGGAAAATTCAGGGCTATGTCGTGTAGATGATGGCCTAACAGGAGGCTTAAAATTTTCTTTCTAGTGTCCTTCGTTTGGGAGAAAAATGCAAAGGTACAAGACAGCTTTTCCTTGCCAATATCTCTCTTTTGCAAAGAGCTGCGCATTGGAAAATTCAGGGCTATGTCGTGTAGATGATGGCCTAACAGGAGGCTTTAAAATTTTCTTTCTAGTGTCCTTCGTTTGGGAGAAAAATGCAATGGTACAAGACAGCTTTTCCTTGCCAATATCTCTCTTTTGCAAAGAGCTGCGCATTGGAAAATTCAGGGCTATGTCGTGTAGATGATGGCCTAACAGGAGGCTTTAAAATTTTCTTTCTAGTGTCCTTCGTTTGGGAGAAAAATGCAAAGGTACAAGACAGCTTTTCCTTGCCAATATCTCTCTTTTGCAAAGAGCTACGCATTGGAAAATTCAGGGCTATATCGTGTAGATGATGGCCTAACAGGAGGCTTTAAAATTTTCTTTCTAGTGTCCTTCGTTTGGGAGAAAAATGCAATGGTACAAAACAGCTTTTCCTTGCCAATATCTCTCTTTTGCAAAGAGCTGCGCATTGGAAAATTCAGGGCTATGTCGTGTAGATGATGGCCTAACAGGAGGCTTTAAAATTTTCTTTCTAGTGTCCTTCGTTTTGGGAGAAAAATGCAAAGGTACAAGACAGCTTTTCCTTGCCAATATCTCTCTTTTGCAAAGAGCTGCGCATTGGAAAATTCAGGGCTATGTCGTGTAGATGATGGCCTAACAGGGGGCTTTAAAATTTTCTTTCTAGTGACCTTCGTTTGGGAGAAAAATGCAAAGGTACAAGACAGCTTTTCCTTGCCAATATCTCTCTTTTGCAAAGAGCTGCGCATTGGAAAATTCAGGGCTATGTCGTGTAGATGATGGCCTAACAGGAGGCTTTAAAATTTTCTTTCTAGTGTCCTTCGTTTGGGAGAAAAATGCAATGGTACAAGACAGCTTTTCCTTGCCAATATCTCTCTTTTGCAAAGAGCTGCGCATTGGAAAATTCAGGGCTATGTCGTGTAGATGATGGCCTAACAGGAGTCTTTAAAATTTTCTTTCTAGTGTCCTTCGTTTGGGAGAAAAATGCAAAGGTACAAGACAGCTTTTCCTTGCCAATATCTCTCTTTTGCAAAGAGCTACGCATTGGAAAATTCAGGGCTATGTCGTGTAGATAATGGCCTAACAGGAGGCTTTAAAATTTTCTTTCTAGTGTCCTTCGTTTGGGAGAAAAATGCAATGGTACAAGACAGCTTTTCATTGCCAATATCTCTCTTTTGCAAAGAGCTGCGCATTGGAAAATTCAGGGCTATGTCGTGTAGATGATGGCCTAACAGGAGGCTTTAAAATTTTCTTTCTAGTGTCCTTCGTTTGGGAGAAAAATGCAAAGGTACAAGACAGCTTTTCCTTGCCAATATCTCTCTTTTGCAAAGAGCTACGCATTGGAAAATTCAGGGCTATGTCGTGTAGATGATGGCCTAACAGGAGGCTTTAAAATTTTCTTTCTAGTGTCCTTCGTTTGGGAGAAAAATGCAATGGTACAAGACAGCTTTTCCTTGCCAATATCTCTCTTTTGCAAAGAGCTGCGCATTGGAAAATTCAGGGCTATGTCGTGTAGATGATGGCCTAACAGGAGGCTTTAAAATTTTCTTTCTAGTGTCCTTCGTTTGGGAGAAAAATGCAAAGGTACAAGACAGCATTTCCTTGCCAATATCTCTCTTTTGCAAAGAGCTACGCATTGGAAAATTCAGGGCTATGTCGTGTAGATGATGGCCTAACAGGAGGCTTTAAAATTTTCTTTCTAGTGACCTTCGTTTGGGAGAAAAATGCAAAGGTACAAGACAGCTTTTCCTTGCCAATATCTCTCTTTTGCAAAGAGCTGCGCATTGGAAAATTCAGGGCTATGTCGTGTAGATGATGGCCTAACAGGAGGCTTTAAAATGTTCTTTCTAGTGTCCTTCGTTTGGGAGAAAAATGCAATGGTACAAGACAGCTTTTCCTTGCCAATATCTCTCTTTTGCAAAGAGCTGCGCATTGGAAAATTCAGGGCTATGTCGTGTAGATGATGGCCTAACAGGAGGCTTTAAAATGTTCTTTCTAGTGTCCTTCGTTTGGGAGAAAAATGCAATGGTACAAGACAGCTTTTCCTTGCCAATATCTCTCTTTTGCAAAGAGCTGCGCATTGGAAAATTCAGGGCTATGTCGTGTAGATGATGGCCTAACAGGAGGCTTTAAAATTTTCTTTCTAGTGTCCTTCGTTTGGGAGAAAAATGCAATGGTACAAGACAGCTTTTCCTTGCCAATATCTCTCTTTTGCAAAGAGCTGCGCATTGGAAAATTCAGGGCTATGTCGTGTAGATGATGGCCTAACAGGAGGCTTTAAAATGTTCTTTCTAGTGTCCTTCGTTTGGGAGAAAAATGCAATGGTACAAGACAGCTTTTCCTTGCCAATATCTCTCTTTTGCAAAGAGCTGCGCATTGGAAAATTCAGGGCTATGTCGTGTAGATGATGGCCTAACAGGAGGCTTTAAAATGTTCTTTCTAGTGTCCTTCGTTTGGGAGAAAAATGCAATGGTACAAGACAGCTTTTCCTTGCCAATATCTCTCTTTTGCAAAGAGCTGCGCATTGGAAAATTCAGGGCTATGTCGTGTAGATGATGGCCTAACAGGAGGCTTTAAAATTTTCTTTCTAGTGTCCTTCGTTTGGGAGAAAAATGCAATGGTACAAGACAGCTTTTCCTTGCCAATATCTCTCTTTTGCAAAGAGCTGCGCATTGGAAAATTCAGGGCTATGTCGTGTAGATGATGGCCTAACAGGAGGCTTTAAAATTTTCTTTCTAGTGACCTTCGTTTGGGAGAAAAATGCAAAGGTACAAGACAGCTTTTCCTTGCCAATATCTCTCTTTTGCAAAGAGCTGCGCATTGGAAAATTCAGGGCTATGTCGTGTAGATGATGGCCTAACAGGAGGCTTTAAAATTTTCTTTCTAGTGTCCTTCGTTTGGGAGAAAAATGCAAAGGTACAAGACAGCTTTTCCTTGCCAATATCTCTCTTTTGCAAAGAGCTACGCATTGGAAAATTCAGGGCTATGTCGTGTAGATGATGGCCTAACAGGAGGCTTTAAAATTTTCTTTCTAGTGTCCTTCGTTTGGGAGAAAAATGCAATGGTACAAGACAGCTTTTCCTTGCCAATATCTCTCTTTTGCAAAGAGCTGCGCATTGGAAAATTCAGGGCTATGTCGTGTAGATGATGGCCTAACAGGAGGCTTTAAAATTTTCTTTCTAGTGTCCTTCGTTTGGGAGAAAAATGCAAAGGTACAAGACAGCTTTTCCTTGCCAATATCTCTCTTTTGCAAAGAGCTACGCATTGGAAAATTCAGGGCTATATCGTGTAGATGATGGCCTAACAGGAGGCTTTAAAATTTTCTTTCTAGTGTCCTTCGTTTGGGAGAAAAATGCAATGGTACAAAACAGCTTTTCCTTGCCAATATCTCTCTTTTGCAAAGAGCTGCGCATTGGAAAATTCAGGGCTATGTCGTGTAGATGATGGCCTAACAGGAGGCTTTAAAATTTTCTTTCTAGTGTCCTTCGTTTGGGAGAAAAATGCAAAGGTACAAGACAGCTTTTCCTTGCCAATATCTCTCTTTTGCAAAGAGCTGCGCATTGGAAAATTCAGGGCTATGTCGTGTAGATGATGGCCTAACAGGGGGCTTTAAAATTTTCTTTCTAGTGACCTTCGTTTGGGAGAAAAATGCAAAGGTACAAGACAGCTTTTCCTTGCCAATATCTCTCTTTTGCAAAGAGCTACGCATTGGAAAATTCAGGGCTATGTCGTGTAGATGATGGCCTAACAGGAGGCTTTAAAATTTTCTTTCTAGTGTCCTTCGTTTGGGAGAAAAATGCAATGGTACAAGACAGCTTTTCCTTGCCAATATCTCTCTTTTGCAAAGAGCTGCGCATTGGAAAATTCAGGGCTATGTCGTGTAGATGATGGCCTAACAGGAGGCTTTAAAATTTTCTTTCTAGTGTCCTTCGTTTGGGAGAAAAATGCAAAGGTACAAGACAGCATTTCCTTGCCAATATCTCTCTTTTGCAAAGAGCTACGCATTGGAAAATTCAGGGCTATGTCGTGTAGATGATGGCCTAACAGGAGGCTTTAAAATTTTCCTTCTAGTGTCCTTCGTTTGGGAGAAAAATGCAATGGTACAAGACAGCTTTTCCTTGCCAATATCTCTCTTTTGCAAAGAGCTGCGCATTGGAAAATTCAGGGCTATGTCGTGTAGATGATGGCCTAACAGGAGGCTTTAAAATGTTCTTTCTAGTGTCCTTCGTTTGGGAGAAAAATGCAATGGTACAAGACAGCTTTTCCTTGCCAATATCTCTCTTTTGCAAAGAGCTGCGCATTGGAAAATTCAGGGCTATGTCGTGTAGATGATGGCCTAACAGGAGGCTTTAAAATGTTCTTTCTAGTGTCCTTCGTTTGGGAGAAAAATGCAATGGTACAAGACAGCTTTTCCTTGCCAATATCTCTCTTTTGCAAAGAGCTGCGCATTGGAAAATTCAGGGCTATGTCGTGTAGATGATGGCCTAACAGGAGGCTTTAAAATTTTCTTTCTAGTGTCCTTCGTTTGGGAGAAAAATGCAATGGTACAAGACAGCTTTTCCTTGCCAATATCTCTCTTTTGCAAAGAGCTGCGCATTGGAAAATTCAGGGCTATGTCGTGTAGATGATGGCCTAACAGGAGGCTTTAAAATTTTCTTTCTAGTGACCTTCGTTTGGGAGAAAAATGCAAAGGTACAAGACAGCTTTTCCTTGCCAATATCTCTCTTTTGCAAAGAGCTGCGCATTGGAAAATTCAGGGCTATGTCGTGTAGATGATGGCCTAACAGGAGGCTTTAAAATTTTCTTTCTAGTGTCCTTCGTTTGGGAGAAAAATGCAAAGGTACAAGACAGCTTTTCCTTGCCAATATCTCTCTTTTGCAAAGAGCTACGCATTGGAAAATTCAGGGCTATGCGTGTAGATGATGGCCTAACAGGAGGCTTTAAAATTTTCTTTCTAGTGTCCTTCGTTTGGGAGAAAAATGCAATGGTACAAGACAGCTTTTCCTTGCCAATATCTCTCTTTTGCAAAGAGCTGCGCATTGGAAAATTCAGGGCTATGTCGTGTAGATGATGGCCTAACAGGAGGCTTTAAAATGTTCTTTCTAGTGTCCTTCGTTTGGGAGAAAAATGCAATGGTACAAGACAGCTTTTCCTTGCCAATATCTCTCTTTTGCAAAGAGCTGCGCATTGGAAAATTCAGGGCTATGTCGTGTAGATGATGGCCTAACAGGAGGCTTTAAAATGTTCTTTCTAGTGTCCTTCGTTTGGGAGAAAAATGCAATGGTACAAGACAGCTTTTCCTTGCCAATATCTCTCTTTTGCAAAGAGCTGCGCATTGGAAAATTCAGGGCTATGTCGTGTAGATGATGGCCTAACAGGAGGCTTTAAAATTTTCTTTCTAGTGTCCTTCGTTTGGGAGAAAAATGCAATGGTACAAGACAGCTTTTCCTTGCCAATATCTCTCTTTTGCAAAGAGCTGCGCATTGGAAAATTCAGGGCTATGTCGTGTAGATGATGGCCTAACAGGAGGCTTTAAAATTTTCTTTCTAGTGACCTTCGTTTGGGAGAAAAATGCAAAGGTACAAGACAGCTTTTCCTTGCCAATATCTCTCTTTTGCAAAGAGCTGCGCATTGGAAAATTCAGGGCTATGTCGTGTAGATGATGGCCTAACAGGAGGCTTTAAAATTTTCTTTCTAGTGTCCTTCGTTTGGGAGAAAAATGCAAAGGTACAAGACAGCTTTTCCTTGCCAATATCTCTCTTTTGCAAAGAGCTACGCATTGGAAAATTCAGGGCTATGTCGTGTAGATGATGGCCTAACAGGAGGCTTTAAAATTTTCTTTCTAGTGTCCTTCGTTTGGGAGAAAAATGCAATGGTACAAGACAGCTTTTCCTTGCCAATATCTCTCTTTTGCAAAGAGCTGCGCATTGGAAAATTCAGGGCTATGTCGTGTAGATGATGGCCTAACAGGAGGCTTTAAAATTTTCTTTCTAGTGTCCTTCGTTTGGGAGAAAAATGCAAAGGTACAAGACAGCTTTTCCTTGCCAATATCTCTCTTTTGCAAAGAGCTACGCATTGGAAAATTCAGGGCTATATCGTGTAGATGATGGCCTAACAGGAGGCTTTAAAATTTTCTTTCTAGTGTCCTTCGTTTGGGAGAAAAATGCAATGGTACAAAACAGCTTTTCCTTGCCAATATCTCTCTTTTGCAAAGAGCTGCGCATTGGAAAATTCAGGGCTATATCGTGTAGATGATGGCCTAACAGGAGGCTTTAAAATTTTCTTTCTAGTGTCCTTCGTTTGGGAGAAAAATGCAAAGGTACAAGACAGCTTTTCCTTGCCAATATCTCTCTTTTGCAAAGAGCTGCGCATTGGAAAATTCAGGGCTATGTCGTGTAGATGATGGCCTAACAGGGGGCTTTAAAATTTTCTTTCTAGTGACCTTCGTTTGGGAGAAAAATGCAAAGGTACAAGACAGCTTTTCCTTGCCAATATCTCTCTTTTGCAAAGAGCTACGCATTGGAAAATTCAGGGCTATGTCGTGTAGATGATGGCCTAACAGGAGGCTTTAAAATTTTCTTTCTAGTGTCCTTCGTTTGGGAGAAAAATGCAATGGTACAAGACAGCTTTTCCTTGCCAATATCTCTCTTTTGCAAAGAGCTGCGCATTGGAAAATTCAGGGCTATGTCGTGTAGATGATGGCCTAACAGGAGGCTTTAAAATTTTCTTTCTAGTGTCCTTCGTTTGGGAGAAAAATGCAAAGGTACAAGACAGCATTTCCTTGCCAATATCTCTCTTTTGCAAAGAGCTACGCATTGGAAAATTCAGGGCTATGTCGTGTAGATGATGGCCTAACAGGAGGCTTTAAAATTTTCTTTCTAGTGTCCTTCGTTTGGGAGAAAAATGCAATGGTACAAGACAGCTTTTCCTTGCCAATATCTCTCTTTTGCAAAGAGCTGCGCATTGGAAAATTCAGGGCTATGTCGTGTAGATGATGGCCTAACAGGAGGCTTTAAAATGTTCTTTCTAGTGTCCTTCGTTTGGGAGAAAAATGCAATGGTACAAGACAGCTTTTCCTTGCCAATATCTCTCTTTTGCAAAGAGCTGCGCATTGGAAAATTCAGGGCTATGTCGTGTAGATGATGGCCTAACAGGAGGCTTTAAAATGTTCTTTCTAGTGTCCTTCGTTTGGGAGAAAAATGCAATGGTACAAGACAGCTTTTCCTTGCCAATATCTCTCTTTTGCAAAGAGCTGCGCATTGGAAAATTCAGGGCTATGTCGTGTAGATGATGGCCTAACAGGAGGCTTTAAAATTTTCTTTCTAGTGTCCTTCGTTTGGGAGAAAAATGCAATGGTACAAGACAGCTTTTCCTTGCCAATATCTCTCTTTTGCAAAGAGCTGCGCATTGGAAAATTCAGGGCTATGTCGTGTAGATGATGGCCTAACAGGAGGCTTTAAAATTTTCTTTCTAGTGACCTTCGTTTGGGAGAAAAATGCAAAGGTACAAGACAGCTTTTCCTTGCCAATATCTCTCTTTTGCAAAGAGCTGCGCATTGGAAAATTCAGGGCTATGTCGTGTAGATGATGGCCTAACAGGAGGCTTTAAAATTTTCTTTCTAGTGTCCTTCGTTTGGGAGAAAAATGCAAAGGTACAAGACAGCTTTTCCTTGCCAATATCTCTCTTTTGCAAAGAGCTACGCATTGGAAAATTCAGGGCTATGTCGTGTAGATGATGGCCTAACAGGAGGCTTTAAAATTTTCTTTCTAGTGTCCTTCGTTTGGGAGAAAAATGCAATGGTACAAGACAGCTTTTCCTTGCCAATATCTCTCTTTTGCAAAGAGCTGCGCATTGGAAAATTCAGGGCTATGTCGTGTAGATGATGGCCTAACAGGAGGCTTTAAAATTTTCTTTCTAGTGACCTTCGTTTGGGAGAAAAATGCAAAGGTACAAGACAGCTTTTCCTTGCCAATATCTCTCTTTTGCAAAGAGCTGCGCATTGGAAAATTCAGGGCTATGTCGTGTAGATGATGGCCTAACAGGAGGCTTTAAAATTTTCTTTCTAGTGTCCTTCGTTTGGGAGAAAAATGCAAAGGTACAAGACAGCTTTTCCTTGCCAATATCTCTCTTTTGCAAAGAGCTACGCATTGGAAAATTCAGGGCTATGTCGTGTAGATGATGGCCTAACAGGAGGCTTTAAAATTTTCTTTCTAGTGTCCTTCGTTTGGGAGAAAAATGCAATGGTACAAGACAGCTTTTCCTTGCCAATATCTCTCTTTTGCAAAGAGCTGCGCATTGGAAAATTCAGGGCTATGTCGTGTAGATGATGGCCTAACAGGAGGCTTTAAAATTTTCTTTCTAGTGTCCTTCGTTTGGGAGAAAAATGCAAAGGTACAAGACAGCTTTTCCTTGCCAATATCTCTCTTTTGCAAAGAGCTACGCATTGGAAAATTCAGGGCTATATCGTGTAGATGATGGCCTAACAGGAGGCTTTAAAATTTTCTTTCTAGTGTCCTTCGTTTGGGAGAAAAATGCAATGGTACAAAACAGCTTTTCCTTGCCAATATCTCTCTTTTGCAAAGAGCTGCGCATTGGAAAATTCAGGGCTATGTCGTGTAGATGATGGCCTAACAGGAGGCTTTAAAATTTTCTTTCTAGTGTCCTTCGTTTGGGAGAAAAATGCAAAGGTACAAGACAGCTTTTCCTTGCCAATATCTCTCTTTTGCAAAGAGCTGCGCATTGGAAAATTCAGGGCTATGTCGTGTAGATGATGGCCTAACAGGGGGCTTTAAAATTTTCTTTCTAGTGACCTTCGTTTGGGAGAAAAATGCAAAGGTACAAGACAGCTTTTCCTTGCCAATATCTCTCTTTTGCAAAGAGCTACGCATTGGAAAATTCAGGGCTATGTCGTGTAGATGATGGCCTAACAGGAGGCTTTAAAATTTTCTTTCTAGTGTCCTTCGTTTGGGAGAAAAATGCAATGGTACAAGACAGCTTTTCCTTGCCAATATCTCTCTTTTGCAAAGAGCTGCGCATTGGAAAATTCAGGGCTATGTCGTGTAGATGATGGCCTAACAGGAGGCTTTAAAATTTTCTTTCTAGTGTCCTTCGTTTGGGAGAAAAATGCAAAGGTACAAGACAGCATTTCCTTGCCAATATCTCTCTTTTGCAAAGAGCTACGCATTGGAAAATTCAGGGCTATGTCGTGTAGATGATGGCCTAACAGGAGGCTTTAAAATTTTCTTTCTAGTGTCCTTCGTTTGGGAGAAAAATGCAATGGTACAAGACAGCTTTTCCTTGCCAATATCTCTCTTTTGCAAAGAGCTGCGCATTGGAAAATTCAGGGCTATGTCGTGTAGATGATGGCCTAACAGGAGGCTTTAAAATGTTCTTTCTAGTGTCCTTCGTTTGGGAGAAAAATGCAATGGTACAAGACAGCTTTTCCTTGCCAATATCTCTCTTTTGCAAAGAGCTGCGCATTGGAAAATTCAGGGCTATGTCGTGTAGATGATGGCCTAACAGGAGGCTTTAAAATGTTCTTTCTAGTGTCCTTCGTTTGGGAGAAAAATGCAATGGTACAAGACAGCTTTTCCTTGCCAATATCTCTCTTTTGCAAAGAGCTGCGCATTGGAAAATTCAGGGCTATGTCGTGTAGATGATGGCCTAACAGGAGGCTTTAAAATTTTCTTTCTAGTGTCCTTCGTTTGGGAGAAAAATGCAATGGTACAAGACAGCTTTTCCTTGCCAATATCTCTCTTTTGCAAAGAGCTGCGCATTGGAAAATTCAGGGCTATGTCGTGTAGATGATGGCCTAACAGGAGGCTTTAAAATTTTCTTTCTAGTGACCTTCGTTTGGGAGAAAAATGCAAAGGTACAAGACAGCTTTTCCTTGCCAATATCTCTCTTTTGCAAAGAGCTGCGCATTGGAAAATTCAGGGCTATGTCGTGTAGATGATGGCCTAACAGGAGGCTTTAAAATTTTCTTTCTAGTGTCCTTCGTTTGGGAGAAAAATGCAAAGGTACAAGACAGCTTTTCCTTGCCAATATCTCTCTTTTGCAAAGAGCTACGCATTGGAAAATTCAGGGCTATGTCGTGTAGATGATGGCCTAACAGGAGGCTTTAAAATTTTCTTTCTAGTGACCTTCGTTTGGGAGAAAAATGCAAAGGTACAAGACAGCTTTTCCTTGCCAATATCTCTCTTTTGCAAAGAGCTGCGCATTGGAAAATTCAGGGCTATGTCGTGTAGATGATGGCCTAACAGGAGGCTTTAAAATTTTCTTTCTAGTGTCTTTCGTTTGGGAGAAAAATGCAAAGGTACAAGACAGCTTTTCATTGCCAATATCTCTCTTTTGCAAAGAGCTACGCATTGGAAAATTCAGGGCTATGTCGTGTAGATGATGGCCTAACAGGAGGCTTTAAAATTTTCTTTCTAGTGTCCTTCGTTTGGGAGAAAAATGCAATGGTACAAGACAGCTTTTCCTTGCCAATATCTCTCTTTTGCAAAGAGCTGCGCATTGGAAAATTCAGGGCTATGTCGTGTAGATGATGGCCTAACAGGAGGCTTTAAAATTTTATTTCTAGTGTCCTTCGTTTGGGAGAAAAATGCAAAGGTACAAGACAGCATTTCCTTGCCAATATCTCTCTTTTGCAAAGAGCTACGCATTGGAAAATTCAGGGCTATGTCGTGTAGATGATGGCCTAACAGGAGGCTTTAAAATTTTCTTTCTAGTGACCTTCGTTTGGGAGAAAAATGCAAAGGTACAAGACAGCTTTTCCTTGCCAATATCTCTCTTTTGCAAAGAGCTGCGCATTGGAAAATTCAGGGCTATGTCGTGTAGATGATGGCCTAACAGGAGGCTTTAAAATTTTCTTTCTAGTGTCCTTCGTTTGGGAGAAAAATGCAAAGGTACAAGACAGCTTTTCCTTGCCAATATCTCTCTTTTGCAAAGAGCTACGCATTGGAAAATTCAGGGCTATGTCGTGTAGATGATGGCCTAACAGGAGGCTTTAAAATTTTCTTTCTAGTGTCCTTCGTTTGGGAGAAAAATGCAATGGTACAAGACAGCTTTTCCTTGCCAATATCTCTCTTTTGCAAAGAGCTGCGCATTGGAAAATTCAGGGCTATGTCGTGTAGATGATGGCCTAACAGGAGGCTTTAAAATTTTCTTTCTAGTGTCCTTCGTTTGGGAGAAAAATGCAAAGGTACAAGACAGCTTTTCCTTGCCAATATCTCTCTTTTGCAAAGAGCTGCGCATTGGAAAATTCAGGGCTATGTCGTGTAGATGATGGCCTAACAGGAGGCTTTAAAATTTTCTTTCTAGTGTCCTTCGTTTGGGAGAAAAATGCAATGGTACAAGACAGCTTTTCCTTGCCAATATCTCTCTTTTGCAAAGAGCTGCGCATTGGAAAATTCAGGGCTATGTCGTGTAGATGATGGCCTAACAGGAGGCTTTAAAATTTTCTTTCTAGTGTCCTTCGTTTGGGAGAAAAATGCAAAGGTACAAGACAGCTTTTCCTTGCCAATATCTCTCTTTTGCAAAGAGCTACGCATTGGAAAATTCAGGGCTATATCGTGTAGATGATGGCCTAACAGGAGGCTTTAAAATTTTCTTTCTAGTGTCCTTCGTTTGGGAGAAAAATGCAATGGTACAAAACAGCTTTTCCTTGCCAATATCTCTCTTTTGCAAAGAGCTGCGCATTGGAAAATTCAGGGCTATGTCGTGTAGATGATGGCCTAACAGGAGGCTTTAAAATTTTCTTTCTAGTGTCCTTCGTTTGGGAGAAAAATGCAAAGGTACAAGACAGCTTTTCCTTGCCAATATCTCTCTTTTGCAAAGAGCTGCGCATTGGAAAATTCAGGGCTATGTCGTGTAGATGATGGCCTAACAGGGGGCTTTAAAATTTTCTTTCTAGTGACCTTCGTTTGGGAGAAAAATGCAAAGGTACAAGACAGCTTTTCCTTGCCAATATCTCTCTTTTGCAAAGAGCTGCGCATTGGAAAATTCAGGGCTATGTCGTGTAGATGATGGCCTAACAGGAGGCTTTAAAATTTTCTTTCTAGTGTCCTTCGTTTGGGAGAAAAATGCAATGGTACAAGACAGCTTTTCCTTGCCAATATCTCTCTTTTGCAAAGAGCTGCGCATTGGAAAATTCAGGGCTATGTCGTGTAGATGATGGCCTAACAGGAGTCTTTAAAATTTTCTTTCTAGTGTCCTTCGTTTGGGAGAAAAATGCAAAGGTACAAGACAGCTTTTCCTTGCCAATATCTCTCTTTTGCAAAGAGCTACGCATTGGAAAATTCAGGGCTATGTCGTGTAGATAATGGCCTAACAGGAGGCTTTAAAATTTTCTTTCTAGTGTCCTTCGTTTGGGAGAAAAATGCAATGGTACAAGACAGCTTTTCATTGCCAATATCTCTCTTTTGCAAAGAGCTGCGCATTGGAAAATTCAGGGCTATGTCGTGTAGATGATGGCCTAACAGGAGGCTTTAAAATTTTCTTTCTAGTGTCCTTCGTTTGGGAGAAAAATGCAAAGGTACAAGACAGCTTTTCCTTGCCAATATCTCTCTTTTGCAAAGAGCTACGCATTGGAAAATTCAGGGCTATGTCGTGTAGATGATGGCCTAACAGGAGGCTTTAAAATTTTCTTTCTAGTGTCCTTCGTTTGGGAGAAAAATGCAATGGTACAAGACAGCTTTTCCTTGCCAATATCTCTCTTTTGCAAAGAGCTGCGCATTGGAAAATTCAGGGCTATGTCGTGTAGATGATGGCCTAACAGGAGGCTTTAAAATTTTCTTTCTAGTGTCCTTCGTTTGGGAGAAAAATGCAAAGGTACAAGACAGCATTTCCTTGCCAATATCTCTCTTTTGCAAAGAGCTACGCATTGGAAAATTCAGGGCTATGTCGTGTAGATGATGGCCTAACAGGAGGCTTTAAAATTTTCTTTCTAGTGACCTTCGTTTGGGAGAAAAATGCAAAGGTACAAGACAGCTTTTCCTTGCCAATATCTCTCTTTTGCAAAGAGCTGCGCATTGGAAAATTCAGGGCTATGTCGTGTAGATGATGGCCTAACAGGAGGCTTTAAAATTTTCTTTCTAGTGTCCTTCGTTTGGGAGAAAAATGCAAAGGTACAAGACAGCTTTTCCTTGCCAATATCTCTCTTTTGCAAAGAGCTACGCATTGGAAAATTCAGGGCTATGTCGTGTAGATGATGGCCTAACAGGAGGCTTTAAAATTTTCTTTCTAGTGTCCTTCGTTTGGGAGAAAAATGCAATGGTACAAGACAGCTTTTCCTTGCCAATATCTCTCTTTTGCAAAGAGCTGCGCATTGGAAAATTCAGGGCTATGTCGTGTAGATGATGGCCTAACAGGAGGCTTTAAAATTTTCTTTCTAGTGTCCTTCGTTTGGGAGAAAAATGCAAAGGTACAAGACAGCTTTTTCTTGCCAATATCTCTCTTTTGCAAAGAGCTGCGCATTGGAAAATTCAGGGCTATGTCGTGTAGATGATGGCCTAACAGGAGGCTTTAAAATTTTCTTTCTAGTGTCCTTCGTTTGGGAGAAAAATGCAATGGTACAAGACAGCTTTTCCTTGCCAATATCTCTCTTTTGCAAAGAGCTGCGCATTGGAAAATTAAGGGCTATGTCGTGTAGATGATGGCCTAACAGGAGGCTTTAAAATTTTCTTTCTAGTGTCCTTCGTTTGGGAGAAAAATGCAAAGGTACAAGACAGCTTTTCCTTGCCAATATCTCTCTTTTGCAAAGAGCTACGCATTGGAAAATTCAGGGCTATATCGTGTAGATGATGGCCTAACAGGAGGCTTTAAAATTTTCTTTCTAGTGACCTTCGTTTGGGAGAAAAATGCAAAGGTACAAGACAGCTTTTCCTTGCCAATATCTCTCTTTTGCAAAGAGCTGCGCATTGGAAAATTCAGGGCTATGTCGTGTAGATGATGGCCTAACAGGAGGCTTTAAAATTTTCTTTCTAGTGTCCTTCGTTTGGGAGAAAAATGCAAAGGTACAAGACAGCTTTTCCTTGCCAATATCTCTCTTTTGCAAAGAGCTGCGCATTGGAAAATTCAGGGCTATGTCGTGTAGATGATGGCCTAACAGGAGGCTTTAAAATTTTCTTTCTAGTGTCCTTCGTTTGGGAGAAAAATGCAAAGGTACAAGACAGCTTTTCCTTGCCAATATCTCTCTTTTGCAAAGAGCTGCGCATTGGAAAATTCAGGGCTATGTCGTGTAGATGATGGCCTAACAGGAGGCTTTAAAATTTTCTTTCTAGTGTCCTTCGTTTGGGAGAAAAATGCAATGGTACAAGACAGCTTTTCCTTGCCAATTTCTCTCTTTTGCAAAGAGCTGCGCATTGGAAAATTCAGGGCTATGTCGTGTAGATGATGGCCTAACAGGAGGCTTTAAAATTTTCTTTCTAGTGTCCTTCGTTTGGGAGAAAAATGCAAAGGTACAAGACAGCTTTTCCTTGCCAATATCTCTCTTTTGCAAAGAGCTGCGCATTGGAAAATTCAGGGCTATGTCGTGTAGATAATGGCCTAACAGGAGGCTTTAAAATTTTCTTTCTAGTGTCCTTCGTTTGGGAGAGAAATGCAATGGTACAAGACAGCTTTTCCTTGCCAATATCTCTCTTTTGCAAAGAGCTGCGCATTGGAAAATTCAGGGCTATGTCGTGTAGATGATGGCCTAACAGGAGGCTTTAAAATTTTCTTTCTAGTGACCTTCGTTTGGGAGAAAAATGCAAAGGTACAAGACAGCTTTTCCTTGCCAATATCTCTCTTTTGCAAAGAGCTGCGCATTGGAAAATTCAGGGCTATGTCGTGTAGATGATGGCCTAACAGGAGGCTTTAAAATTTTCTTTCTAGTGTCCTTCGTTTGGGAGAAAAATGCAAAGGTACAAGACAGCTTTTCCTTGCCAATATCTCTCTTTTGCAAAGAGCTACGCATTGGAAAATTCAGGGCTATGTCGTGTAGATGATGGCCTAACAGGAGGCTTTAAAATTTTCTTTCTAGTGTCCTTCGTTTGGGAGAAAAATGCAATGGTACAAGACAGCTTTTCCTTGCCAATATCTCTCTTTTGCAAAGAGCTGCGCATTGGAAAATTCAGGGCTATGTCGTGTAGATGATGGCCTAACAGGAGGCTTTAAAATTTTCTTTCTAGTGTCCTTCGTTTGGGAGAAAAATGCAAAGGTACAAGACAGCTTTTTCTTGCCAATATCTCTCTTTTGCAAAGAGCTGCGCATTGGAAAACTCAGGGCTATGTCGTGTAGATGATGGCCTAACAGGAGGCTTTAAAATTTTCTTTCTAGTGTCCTTCGTTTGGGAGAAAAATGCAATGGTACAAGACAGCTTTTCCTTGCCAATATCTCTCTTTTGCAAAGAGCTGCGCATTGGAAAATTCAGGGCTATGTCGTGTAGATGATGGCCTAACAGGAGGCTTTAAAATTTTCTTTCTAGTGTCCTTCGTTTGGGAGAAAAATGCAAAGGTACAAGACAGCTTTTCCTTGCCAATATCTCTCTTTTGCAAAGAGCTACGCATTGGAAAATTCAGGGCTATATCGTGTAGATGATGGCCTAACAGGAGGCTTTAAAATTTTCTTTCTAGTGACCTTCGTTTGGGAGAAAAATGCAAAGGTACAAGACAGCTTTTCCTTGCCAATATCTCTCTTTTGCAAAGAGCTACGCATTGGAAAATTCAGGGCTATGTCGTGTAGATGATGGCCTAACAGGAGGCTTTAAAATTTTCTTTCTAGTGTCCTTCGTTTGGGAGAAAAATGCAATGGTACAAAACAGCTTTTCCTTGCCAATATCTCTCTTTTGCAAAGAGCTGCGCATTGGAAAATTCTGGGCTATGTCGTGTAGATGATGGCCTAACAGGAGGCTTTAAAATTTTCTTTCTAGTGTCCTTCGTTTGGGAGAAAAATGCAAAGGTACAAGACAGCTTTTCCTTGCCAATATCTCTCTTTTGCAAAGAGCTGCGCATTGGAAAATTCAGGGCTATGTCGTGTAGATGATGGCCTAACAGGAGGCTTTAAAATTTTCTTTCTAGTGTCCTTCGTTTGGGAGAAAAATGCAATGGTACAAGACAGCTTTTCCTTGCCAATATCTCTCTTTTGCAAAGAGCTGCGCATTGGAAAATTCAGGGCTATGTCGTGTAGATGATGGCCTAACAGGAGGCTTTAAAATTTTCTTTCTAGTGTCCTTCGTTTGGGAGAAAAATGCAAAGGTACAAGACAGCTTTTCCTTGCCAATATCTCTCTTTTGCAAAGAGCTGCGCATTGGAAAATTCAGGGCTATGTCGTGTAGATAATGGCCTAACAGGAGGCTTTAAAATTTTCTTTCTAGTGTCCTTCGTTTGGGAGAGAAATGCAATGGTACAAGACAGCTTTTCCTTGCCAATATCTCTCTTTTGCAAAGAGCTGCGCATTGGAAAATTCAGGGCTATGTCGTGTAGATGATGGCCTAACAGGAGGCTTTAAAATTTTCTTTCTAGTGTCCTTCGTTTGGGAGAAAAATGCAATGGTACAAGACAGCTTTTCCTTGCCAATATCTCTCTATTGCAAAGAGCTGCGCATTGGAAAATTCAGGGCTATGTCGTGTAGATGATGGCCTAACAGGAGGCTTTAAAATGTTCTTTCTAGTGTCCTTCGTTTGGGAGAAAAATGCAATGGTACAAGACAGCTTTTCCTTGCCAATATATCTCTTTTGCAAAGAGCTGCGCATTGGAAAATCAGGGCTATGTCGTGTAGATGATGGCCTAACAGGAGGCTTTAAAATGTTCTTTCTAGTGTCCTTCGTTTGGGAGAAAAATGCAATGGTACAAGACAGCTTTTCCTTGCCAATATCTCTCTTTTGCAAAGAGCTGCGCATTGGAAAATTCAGGGCTATGTCGTGTAGATGATGGCCTAACAGGAGGCTTTAAAATTTTCTTTCTAGCGTCCTTCGTTTGGGAGAAAAATGCAAAGGTACAAGACAGCTTTTCCTTGCCAATATCTCTCTTTTGCAAAGAGCTGCGCATTGGAAAATTCAGGGCTATGTCGTGTAGATGATGGCCTAACAGGAGGCTTTAAAATTTTCTTTCTAGTGTCCTTCGTTTGGGAGAAAAATGCAAAGGTACAAGACAGCGTTTCCTTGCAAATATCTCTCTTTTGCAAAGAGCTACGCATTGGAAAATTCAGGGCTATGTCGTGTAGATGATGGCCTAACAGGAGGCTTTAAAATTTTCTTTCTAGTGACCTTCGTTTGGGAGAAAAATGCAAAGGTACAAGACAGCTTTTCCTTGCCAATATCTCTCTTTTGCAAAGAGCTGCGCATTGGAAAATTCAGGGCTATGTCGTGTAGATGATGGCCTAACAGGAGGCTTTAACATTTTCTTTCTAGTGTCCTTCGTTTGGGAGAAAAATGCAATGGTACAAGACAGCTTTTCCTTGCCAATATCTCTCTTTTGCAAAGAGCTGCGCATTGGAAAATTCAGGGCTATGTCGTGTAGATGATGGCCTAACAGGAGGCTTTAAAATTTTCTTTCTAGTGTCCTTCGTTTGGGAGAAAAATGCAAAGGTACAAGACAGCTTTTCCTTGCCAATATCTCTCTTTTGCAAAGAGCTGCGCATTGGAAAATTCAGGGCTATGTCGTGTAGATGATGGCCTAACAGGAGGCTTTAAAATTTTCTTTCTAGTGTCCTTCGTTTGGGAGAAAAATGCAAAGGTACAAGACAGCTTTTCCTTGCAAATATCTCTCTTTTGCAAAGAGCTACGCATTGGAAAATTCAGGGCTATGTCGTGTAGATGATGGCCTAACAGGAGGCTTTACAATTTTCTTTCTAGTGACCTTCGTTTGGGAGAAAAATGCAAAGGTACAAGACAGCTTTTCCTTGCCAATATCTCTCTTTTGCAAAGAGCTGTGCATTGGAAAATTCAGGGCTATGTCGTGTAGATGATGGCCTAACAGCAGGCTTTAAAATGTTCTTTCTAGTGTCCTTCGTTTGGGAGAAAAATGCAATGGTACAAGACAGCTTTTCCTTGCCAATATCTCTCTTTTGCAAAGAGCTGCGCATTGGAAAATTCAGGGCTATGTCGTGTAGATGATGGCCTAACAGGAGGCTTTAAAATTTTCTTTCTAGTGTCCTTCGTTTGGGAGAAAAATGCAAAGGTACAAGACAGCTTTTCCTTGCCAATATCTCTCTTTTGCAAAGAGCTACGCATTGGAAAATTCAGGGCTATGTCGTGTAGATGATGGCCTAACAGGAGGCTTTAACATTTTCTTTCTAGTGACCTTCGTTTGGGAGAAAAATGCAAAGGTACAAGACAGCTTTTCCTTGCCAATATCTCTCTTTTGCAAAGAGCTGCGCATTGGAAAATTCAGGGCTATGTCGTGTAGATGATGGCCTAACAGGAGGCTTTAAAATTTTCTTTCTAGTGTCCTTCGTTTGGGAGAAAAATGCAATGGTACAAGACAGCTTTTCCTTGCCAATATCTCTCTTTTGCAAAGAGCTGCGCATTGGAAAATTCAGGGCTATGTCGTGTAGATGATGGCCTAACAGGAGGCTTTAAAATTTTCTTTCTAGTGACCTTCGTTTGGGAGAAAAATGCAAAGGTACAAGACAGCTTTTCCTTGCCAATATCTCTCTTTTGCAAAGAGCTGCGCATTGGAAAATTCAGGGCTATGTCGTGTAGATGATGGCCTAACAGGAGGCTTTAACATTTTCTTTCTAGTGTCCTTCGTTTGGGAGAAAAATGCAATGGTACAAGACAGCTTTTCCTTGCCAATATCTCTCTTTTGCAAAGAGTTGCGCATTGGAAAATTCAGGGCTATGTCGTGTAGATGATGGCCTAACAGGGGGCTTTAAAATTTTCTTTCTAGTGACCTACGTTTGGGAGAAAAATGCAAAGGTACAAGACAGCTTTTCCTTGCCAATATCTCTCTTTTGCAAAGAGCTGCGCATTGGAAAATTCAGGGCTATGTCGTGTAGATGATGGCCTAACAGGAGGCTTTAACATTTTCTTTCTAGTGTCCTTCGTTTGGGAGAAAAATGCAATGGTACAAGACAGCTTTTCCTTGCCAATATCTCTCTTTTGCAAAGAGCTGCGTATTGGAAAATTCAGGGCTATGTCGTGTAGATGATGGCCAAACAGGAGGCTTTAAAATTTTTTGTACCATTGCATTTTTCTCCCAAACGAAGGACACTAGAAAGAACATTTTAAAGCCTCCTGTTAGGCCATCATCTACACGACATAGCCCTGAATTTTCCAATGCGCAGCTCTTTGCAATAGAGAGATATTGGCAAGGAAAAGCTGTCTTGTACCATTGCATTTTTCTCCCAAACGAAGGACACTAGAAAGAAAATTTTAAAGCCTCCTGTTAGGCCATCATCTACACGACATAGCCCTGAATTTTCCAATGCGCAGCTCTTTGCAAAAGAGAGATATTGGCAAGGAAAAGCTGTCTTGTACCATTGCATTTCTCTCCCAAACGAAGGACACTAGAAAGAAAATTTTAAAGCCTCCTGTTAGGCCATTATCTACACGACATAGCCCTGAATTTTCCAATGCGCAGCTCTTTGCAAAAGAGAGATATTGGCAAGGAAAAGCTGTCTTGTACCTTTGCATTTTTCTCCCAAACGAAGGACACTAGAAAGAAAATTTTAAAGCCTCCTGTTAGGCCATCATCTACACGACATAGCCCTGAATTTTCCAATGCGCAGCTCTTTGCAAAAGAGAGAAATTGGCAAGGAAAAGCTGTCTTGTACCATTGCATTTTTCTCCCAAACGAAGGACACTAGAAAGAAAATTTTAAAGCCTCCTGTTAGGCCATCATCTACACGACATAGCCCTGAATTTTCCAATGCGCAGCTCTTTGCAAAAGAGAGATATTGGCAAGGAAAAGCTGTCTTGTACCTTTGCATTTTTCTCCCAAACGAAGGACACTAGAAAGAAAATTTTAAAGCCTCCTGTTAGGCCATCATCTACACGACATAGCCCAGAATTTTCCAATGCGCAGCTCTTTGCAAAAGAGAGATATTGGCAAGGAAAAGCTGTTTTGTACCATTGCATTTTTCTCCCAAACGAAGGACACTAGAAAGAAAATTTTAAAGCCTCCTGTTAGGCCATCATCTACACGACATAGCCCTGAATTTTCCAATGCGTAGCTCTTTGCAAAAGAGAGATATTGGCAAGGAAAAGCTGTCTTGTACCTTTGCATTTTTCTCCCAAACGAAGGTCACTAGAAAGAAAATTTTAAAGCCTCCTGTTAGGCCATCATCTACACGATATAGCCCTGAATTTTCCAATGCGTAGCTCTTTGCAAAAGAGAGATATTGGCAAGGAAAAGCTGTCTTGTACCTTTGCATTTTTCTCCCAAACGAAGGACACTAGAAAGAAAATTTTAAAGCCTCCTGTTAGGCCATCATCTACACGACATAGCCCTGAATTTTCCAATGCGCAGCTCTTTGCAAAAGAGAGATATTGGCAAGGAAAAGCTGTCTTGTACCATTGCATTTTTCTCCCAAACGAAGGACACTAGAAAGAAAATTTTAAAGCCTCCTGTTAGGCCATCATCTACACGACATAGCCCTGAGTTTTCCAATGCGCAGCTCTTTGCAAAAGAGAGATATTGGCAAGAAAAAGCTGTCTTGTACCTTTGCATTTTTCTCCCAAACGAAGGACACTAGAAAGAAAATTTTAAAGCCTCCTGTTAGGCCATCATCTACACGACATAGCCCTGAATTTTCCAATGCGCAGCTCTTTGCAAAAGAGAGATATTGGCAAGGAAAAGCTGTCTTGTACCATTGCATTTTTCTCCCAAACGAAGGACACTAGAAAGAAAATTTTAAAGCCTCCTGTTAGGCCATCATCTACACGACATAGCCCTGAATTTTCCAATGCGTAGCTCTTTGCAAAAGAGAGATATTGGCAAGGAAAAGCTGTCTTGTACCTTTGCATTTTTCTCCCAAACGAAGGACACTAGAAAGAAAATTTTAAAGCCTCCTGTTAGGCCATCATCTACACGACATAGCCCTGAATTTTCCAATGCGCAGCTCTTTGCAAAAGAGAGATATTGGCAAGGAAAAGCTGTCTTGTACCTTTGCATTTTTCTCCCAAACGAAGGTCACTAGAAAGAAAATTTTAAAGCCTCCTGTTAGGCCATCATCTACACGACATAGCCCTGAATTTTCCAATGCGCAGCTCTTTGCAAAAGAGAGATATTGGCAAGGAAAAGCTGTCTTGTACCATTGCATTTTTCTCCCAAACGAAGGACACTAGAAAGAAAATTTTAAAGCCTCCTGTTAGGCCATTATCTACACGACATAGCCCTGAATTTTCCAATGCGCAGCTCTTTGCAAAAGAGAGATATTGGCAAGGAAAAGCTGTCTTGTACCTTTGCATTTTTCTCCCAAACGAAGGACACTAGAAAGAAAATTTTAAAGCCTCCTGTTAGGCCATCATCTACACGACATAGCCCTGAATTTTCCAATGCGCAGCTCTTTGCAAAAGAGAGAAATTGGCAAGGAAAAGCTGTCTTGTACCATTGCATTTTTCTCCCAAACGAAGGACACTAGAAAGAAAATTTTAAAGCCTCCTGTTAGGCCATCATCTACACGACATAGCCCTGAATTTTCCAATGCGCAGCTCTTTGCAAAAGAGAGATATTGGCAAGGAAAAGCTGTCTTGTACCTTTGCATTTTTCTCCCAAACGAAGGACACTAGAAAGAAAATTTTAAAGCCTCCTGTTAGGCCATCATCTACACGACATAGCCCAGAATTTTCCAATGCGCAGCTCTTTGCAAAAGAGAGATATTGGCAAGGAAAAGCTGTTTTGTACCATTGCATTTTTCTCCCAAACGAAGGACACTAGAAAGAAAATTTTAAAGCCTCCTGTTAGGCCATCATCTACACGACATAGCTCTGAATTTTCCAATGCGTAGCTCTTTGCAAAAGAGAGATATTGGCAAGGAAAAGCTGTCTTGTACCTTTGCATTTTTCTCCCAAACGAAGGACACTAGAAAGAAAATTTTAAAGCCTCCTGTTAGGCCATCATCTACACGATATAGCCCTGAATTTTCCAATGCGTAGCTCTTTGCAAAAGAGAGATATTGGCAAGGAAAAGCTGTCTTGTACCTTTGCATTTTTCTCCCAAACGAAGGACACTAGAAAGAAAATTTTAAAGCCTCCTGTTAGGCCATCATCTACACGACATAGCCCTGAATTTTCCAATGCGCAGCTCTTTGCAAAAGAGAGATATTGGCAAGGAAAAGCTGTCTTGTACCATTGCATTTTTCTCCCAAACGAAGGACACTAGAAAGAAAATTTTAAAGCCTCCTGTTAGGCCATCATCTACACGACATAGCCCTGAATTTTCCAATGCGCAGCTCTTTGCAAAAGAGAGATATTGGCAAGAAAAAGCTGTCTTGTACCTTTGCATTTTTCTCCCAAACGAAGGACACTAGAAAGAAAATTTTAAAGCCTCCTGTTAGGCCATCATCTACACGACATAGCCCTGAATTTTCCAATGCGCAGCTCTTTGCAAAAGAGAGATATTGGCAAGGAAAAGCTGTCTTGTACCATTGCATTTTTCTCCCAAACGAAGGACACTAGAAAGAAAATTTTAAAGCCTCCTGTTAGGCCATCATCTACACGACATAGCCCTGAATTTTCCAATGCGTAGCTCTTTGCAAAAGAGAGATATTGGCAAGGAAAAGCTGTCTTGTACCTTTGCATTTTTCTCCCAAACGAAGGACACTAGAAAGAAAATTTTAAAGCCTCCTGTTAGGCCATCATCTACACGACATAGCCCTGAATTTTCCAATGCGCAGCTCTTTGCAAAAGAGAGATATTGGCAAGGAAAAGCTGTCTTGTACCTTTGCATTTTTCTCCCAAACGAAGGTCACTAGAAAGAAAATTTTAAAGCCTCCTGTTAGGCCATCATCTACACGACATAGCCCTGAATTTTCCAATGCGTAGCTCTTTGCAAAAGAGAGATATTGGCAAGGAAATGCTGTCTTGTACCTTTGCATTTTTCTCCCAAACGAAGGACACTAGAAAGAAAATTTTAAAGCCTCCTGTTAGGCCATCATCTACACGACATAGCCCTGAATTTTCCAATGCGCAGCTCTTTGCAAAAGAGAGATATTGGCAAGGAAAAGCTGTCTTGTACCATTGCATTTTTCTCCCAAACGAAGGACACTAGAAAGAAAATTTTAAAGCCTCCTGTTAGGCCATCATCTACACGACATAGCCCTGAATTTTCCAATGCGTAGCTCTTTGCAAAAGAGAGATATTGGCAAGGAAAAGCTGTCTTGTACCTTTGCATTTTTCTCCCAAACGAAGGACACTAGAAAGAAAATTTTAAAGCCTCCTGTTAGGCCATCATCTACACGACATAGCCCTGAATTTTCCAATGCGCAGCTCTTTGCAAAAGAGAGATATTGGCAATGAAAAGCTGTCTTGTACCATTGCATTTTTCTCCCAAACGAAGGACACTAGAAAGAAAATTTTAAAGCCTCCTGTTAGGCCATTATCTACACGACATAGCCCTGAATTTTCCAATGCGTAGCTCTTTGCAAAAGAGAGATATTGGCAAGGAAAAGCTGTCTTGTACCTTTGCATTTTTCTCCCAAACGAAGGACACTAGAAAGAAAATTTTAAAGACTCCTGTTAGGCCATCATCTACACGACATAGCCCTGAATTTTCCAATGCGCAGCTCTTTGCAAAAGAGAGATATTGGCAAGGAAAAGCTGTCTTGTACCATTGCATTTTTCTCCCAAACGAAGGACACTAGAAAGAAAATTTTAAAGCCTCCTGTTAGGCCATCATCTACACGACATAGCCCTGAATTTTCCAATGCGCAGCTCTTTGCAAAAGAGAGATATTGGCAAGGAAAAGCTGTCTTGTACCTTTGCATTTTTCTCCCAAACGAAGGTCACTAGAAAGAAAATTTTAAAGCCCCCTGTTAGGCCATCATCTACACGACATAGCCCTGAATTTTCCAATGCGCAGCTCTTTGCAAAAGAGAGATATTGGCAAGGAAAAGCTGTCTTGTACCTTTGCATTTTTCTCCCAAACGAAGGACACTAGAAAGAAAATTTTAAAGCCTCCTGTTAGGCCATCATCTACACGACATAGCCCTGAATTTTCCAATGCGCAGCTCTTTGCAAAAGAGAGATATTGGCAAGGAAAAGCTGTTTTGTACCATTGCATTTTTCTCCCAAACGAAGGACACTAGAAAGAAAATTTTAAAGCCTCCTGTTAGGCCATCATCTACACGATATAGCCCTGAATTTTCCAATGCGTAGCTCTTTGCAAAAGAGAGATATTGGCAAGGAAAAGCTGTCTTGTACCTTTGCATTTTTCTCCCAAACGAAGGACACTAGAAAGAAAATTTTAAAGCCTCCTGTTAGGCCATCATCTACACGACATAGCCCTGAATTTTCCAATGCGCAGCTCTTTGCAAAAGAGAGATATTGGCAAGGAAAAGCTGTCTTGTACCATTGCATTTTTCTCCCAAACGAAGGACACTAGAAAGAAAATTTTAAAGCCTCCTGTTAGGCCATCATCTACACGACATAGCCCTGAATTTTCCAATGCGCAGCTCTTTGCAAAAGAGAGATATTGGCAAGGAAAAGCTGTCTTGTACCTTTGCATTTTTCTCCCAAACGAAGGACACTAGAAAGAAAATTTTAAAGCCTCCTGTTAGGCCATCATCTACACGACATAGCCCTGAATTTTCCAATGCGCAGCTCTTTGCAAAAGAGAGATATTGGCAAGGAAAAGCTGTCTTGTACCATTGCATTTTTCTCCCAAACGAAGGACACTAGAAAGAAAATTTTAAAGCCTCCTGTTAGGCCATCATCTACACGACATAGCCCTGAATTTTCCAATGCGTAGCTCTTTGCAAAAGAGAGATATTGGCAAGGAAAAGCTGTCTTGTACCTTTGCATTTTTCTCCCAAACGAAGGACACTAGAAAGAAAATTTTAAAGCCTCCTGTTAGGCCATCATCTACACGACATAGCCCTGAATTTTCCAATGCGCAGCTCTTTGCAAAAGAGAGATATTGGCAAGGAAAAGCTGTCTTGTACCTTTGCATTTTTCTCCCAAACGAAGGTCACTAGAAAGAAAATTTTAAAGCCTCCTGTTAGGCCATCATCTACACGACATAGCCCTGAATTTTCCAATGCGTAGCTCTTTGCAAAAGAGAGATATTGGCAAGGAAATGCTGTCTTGTACCTTTGCATTTTTCTCCCAAACGAAGGACACTAGAAAGAAAATTTTAAAGCCTCCTGTTAGGCCATCATCTACACGACATAGCCCTGAATTTTCCAATGCGCAGCTCTTTGCAAAAGAGAGATATTGGCAAGGAAAAGCTGTCTTGTACCATTGCATTTTTCTCCCAAACGAAGGACACTAGAAAGAAAATTTTAAAGCCTCCTGTTAGGCCATCATCTACACGACATAGCCCTGAATTTTCCAATGCGTAGCTCTTTGCAAAAGAGAGATATTGGCAAGGAAAAGCTGTCTTGTACCTTTGCATTTTTCTCCCAAACGAAAGACACTAGAAAGAAAATTTTAAAGCCTCCTGTTAGGCCATCATCTACACGACATAGCCCTGAATTTTCCAATGCGCAGCTCTTTGCAAAAGAGAGATATTGGCAAGGAAAAGCTGTCTTGTACCTTTGCATTTTTCTCCCAAACGAAGGTCACTAGAAAGAAAATTTTAAAGCCTCCTGTTAGGCCATCATCTACACGACATAGCCCTGAATTTTCCAATGCGTAGCTCTTTGCAAAAGAGAGATATTGGCAAGGAAAAGCTGTCTTGTACCTTTGCATTTTTCTCCCAAACGAAGGACACTAGAAAGAAAATTTTAAAGCCTCCTGTTAGGCCATCATCTACACGACATAGCCCTGAATTTTCCAATGCGCAGCTCTTTGCAAAAGAGAGATATTGGCAAGGAAAAGCTGTCTTGTACCTTTGCATTTTTCTCCCAAACGAAGGTCACTAGAAAGAAAATTTTAAAGCCTCCTGTTAGGCCATCATCTACACGACATAGCCCTGAATTTTCCAATGCGCAGCTCTTTGCAAAAGAGAGATATTGGCAAGGAAAAGCTGTCTTGTACCATTGCATTTTTCTCCCAAACGAAGGACACTAGAAAGAAAATTTTAAAGCCTCCTGTTAGGCCATCATCTACACGACATAGCCCTGAATTTTCCAATGCGCAGCTCTTTGCAAAAGAGAGATATTGGCAAGGAAAAGCTGTCTTGTACCATTGCATTTTTCTCCCAAACGAAGGACACTAGAAAGAACATTTTAAAGCCTCCTGTTAGGCCATCATCTACACGACATAGCCCTGAATTTTCCAATGCGCAGCTCTTTGCAAAAGAGAGATATTGGCAAGGAAAAGCTGTCTTGTACCATTGCATTTTTCTCCCAAACGAAGGACACTAGAAAGAACATTTTAAAGCCTCCTGTTAGGCCATCATCTACACGACATAGCCCTGAATTTTCCAATGCGCAGCTCTTTGCAAAAGAGAGATATTGGCAAGGAAAAGCTGTCTTGTACCATTGCATTTTTCTCCCAAACGAAGGACACTAGAAAGAAAATTTTAAAGCCTCCTGTTAGGCCATCATCTACACGACATAGCCCTGAATTTTCCAATGCGTAGCTCTTTGCAAAAGAGAGATATTGGCAAGGAAATGCTGTCTTGTACCTTTGCATTTTTCTCCCAAACGAAGGACACTAGAAAGAAAATTTTAAAGCCTCCTGTTAGGCCATCATCTACACGACATAGCCCTGAATTTTCCAATGCGCAGCTCTTTGCAAAAGAGAGATATTGGCAAGGAAAAGCTGTCTTGTACCATTGCATTTTTCTCCCAAACGAAGGACACTAGAAAGAAAATTTTAAAGCCTCCTGTTAGGCCATCATCTACACGACATAGCCCTGAATTTTCCAATGCGTAGCTCTTTGCAAAAGAGAGATATTGGCAAGGAAAAGCTGTCTTGTACCTTTGCATTTTTCTCCCAAACGAAGGTCACTAGAAAGAAAATTTTAAAGCCCCCTGTTAGGCCATCATCTACACGACATAGCCCTGAATTTTCCAATGCGCAGCTCTTTGCAAAAGAGAGATATTGGCAAGGAAAAGCTGTCTTGTACCTTTGCATTTTTCTCCCAAACGAAGGACACTAGAAAGAAAATTTTAAAGCCTCCTGTTAGGCCATCATCTACACGACATAGCCCTGAATTTTCCAATGCGCAGCTCTTTGCAAAAGAGAGATATTGGCAAGGAAAAGCTGTTTTGTACCATTGCATTTTTCTCCCAAACGAAGGACACTAGAAAGAAAATTTTAAAGCCTCCTGTTAGGCCATCATCTACACGATATAGCCCTGAATTTTCCAATGCGTAGCTCTTTGCAAAAGAGAGATATTGGCAAGGAAAAGCTGTCTTGTACCTTTGCATTTTTCTCCCAAACGAAGGACACTAGAAAGAAAATTTTAAAGCCTCCTGTTAGGCCATCATCTACACGACATAGCCCTGAATTTTCCAATGCGCAGCTCTTTGCAAAAGAGAGATATTGGCAAGGAAAAGCTGTCTTGTACCATTGCATTTTTCTCCCAAACGAAGGACACTAGAAAGAAAATTTTAAAGCCTCCTGTTAGGCCATCATCTACACGACATAGCCCTGAATTTTCCAATGCGCAGCTCTTTGCAAAAGAGAGATATTGGCAAGGAAAAGCTGTCTTGTACCTTTGCATTTTTCTCCCAAACGAAGGACACTAGAAAGAAAATTTTAAAGCCTCCTGTTAGGCCATCATCTACACGACATAGCCCTGAATTTTCCAATGCGCAGCTCTTTGCAAAAGAGAGATATTGGCAAGGAAAAGCTGTCTTGTACCATTGCATTTTTCTCCCAAACGAAGGACACTAGAAAGAAAATTTTAAAGCCTCCTGTTAGGCCATCATCTACACGACATAGCCCTGAATTTTCCAATGCGTAGCTCTTTGCAAAAGAGAGATATTGGCAAGGAAAAGCTGTCTTGTACCTTTGCATTTTTCTCCCAAACGAAGGACACTAGAAAGAAAATTTTAAAGCCTCCTGTTAGGCCATCATCTACACGACATAGCCCTGAATTTTCCAATGCGCAGCTCTTTGCAAAAGAGAGATATTGGCAAGGAAAAGCTGTCTTGTACCTTTGCATTTTTCTCCCAAACGAAGGTCACTAGAAAGAAAATTTTAAAGCCTCCTGTTAGGCCATCATCTACACGACATAGCCCTGAATTTTCCAATGCGTAGCTCTTTGCAAAAGAGAGATATTGGCAAGGAAATGCTGTCTTGTACCTTTGCATTTTTCTCCCAAACGAAGGACACTAGAAAGAAAATTTTAAAGCCTCCTGTTAGGCCATCATCTACACGACATAGCCCTGAATTTTCCAATGCGCAGCTCTTTGCAAAAGAGAGATATTGGCAAGGAAAAGCTGTCTTGTACCATTGCATTTTTCTCCCAAACGAAGGACACTAGAAAGAAAATTTTAAAGCCTCCTGTTAGGCCATCATCTACACGACATAGCCCTGAATTTTCCAATGCGTAGCTCTTTGCAAAAGAGAGATATTGGCAAGGAAAAGCTGTCTTGTACCTTTGCATTTTTCTCCCAAACGAAAGACACTAGAAAGAAAATTTTAAAGCCTCCTGTTAGGCCATCATCTACACGACATAGCCCTGAATTTCCCAATGCGCAGCTCTTTGCAAAAGAGAGATATTGGCAAGGAAAAGCTGTCTTGTACCTTTGCATTTTTCTCCCAAACGAAGGTCACTAGAAAGAAAATTTTAAAGCCTCCTGTTAGGCCATCATCTACACGACATAGCCCTGAATTTTCCAATGCGTAGCTCTTTGCAAAAGAGAGATATTGGCAAGGAAAAGCTGTCTTGTACCTTTGCATTTTTCTCCCAAACGAAGGACACTAGAAAGAAAATTTTAAAGCCTCCTGTTAGGCCATCATCTACACGACATAGCCCTGAATTTTCCAATGCGCAGCTCTTTGCAAAAGAGAGATATTGGCAAGGAAAAGCTGTCTTGTACCTTTGCATTTTTCTCCCAAACGAAGGTCACTAGAAAGAAAATTTTAAAGCCTCCTGTTAGGCCATCATCTACACGACATAGCCCTGAATTTTCCAATGCGCAGCTCTTTGCAAAAGAGAGATATTGGCAAGGAAAAGCTGTCTTGTACCATTGCATTTTTCTCCCAAACGAAGGACACTAGAAAGAAAATTTTAAAGCCTCCTGTTAGGCCATCATCTACACGACATAGCCCTGAATTTTCCAATGCGCAGCTCTTTGCAAAAGAGAGATATTGGCAAGGAAAAGCTGTCTTGTACCATTGCATTTTTCTCCCAAACGAAGGACACTAGAAAGAACATTTTAAAGCCTCCTGTTAGGCCATCATCTACACGACATAGCCCTGAATTTTCCAATGCGCAGCTCTTTGCAAAAGAGAGATATTGGCAAGGAAAAGCTGTCTTGTACCATTGCATTTTTCTCCCAAACGAAGGACACTAGAAAGAACATTTTAAAGCCTCCTGTTAGGCCATCATCTACACGACATAGCCCTGAATTTTCCAATGCGCAGCTCTTTGCAAAAGAGAGATATTGGCAAGGAAAAGCTGTCTTGTACCATTGCATTTTTCTCCCAAACGAAGGACACTAGAAAGAAAATTTTAAAGCCTCCTGTTAGGCCATCATCTACACGACATAGCCCTGAATTTTCCAATGCGTAGCTCTTTGCAAAAGAGAGATATTGGCAAGGAAATGCTGTCTTGTACCTTTGCATTTTTCTCCCAAACGAAGGACACTAGAAAGAAAATTTTAAAGCCTCCTGTTAGGCCATCATCTACACGACATAGCCCTGAATTTTCCAATGCGCAGCTCTTTGCAAAAGAGAGATATTGGCAAGGAAAAGCTGTCTTGTACCATTGCATTTTTCTCCCAAACGAAGGACACTAGAAAGAAAATTTTAAAGCCTCCTGTTAGGCCATCATCTACACGACATAGCCCTGAATTTTCCAATGCGTAGCTCTTTGCAAAAGAGAGATATTGGCAAGGAAAAGCTGTCTTGTACCTTTGCATTTTTCTCCCAAACGAAGGACACTAGAAAGAAAATTTTAAAGCCTCCTGTTAGGCCATCATCTACACGACATAGCCCTGAATTTTCCAATGCGCAGCTCTTTGCAAAAGAGAGATATTGGCAATGAAAAGCTGTCTTGTACCATTGCATTTTTCTCCCAAACGAAGGACACTAGAAAGAAAATTTTAAAGCCTCCTGTTAGGCCATTATCTACACGACATAGCCCTGAATTTTCCAATGCGTAGCTCTTTGCAAAAGAGAGATATTGGCAAGGAAAAGCTGTCTTGTACCTTTGCATTTTTCTCCCAAACGAAGGACACTAGAAAGAAAATTTTAAAGACTCCTGTTAGGCCATCATCTACACGACATAGCCCTGAATTTTCCAATGCGCAGCTCTTTGCAAAAGAGAGATATTGGCAAGGAAAAGCTGTCTTGTACCATTGCATTTTTCTCCCAAACGAAGGACACTAGAAAGAAAATTTTAAAGCCTCCTGTTAGGCCATCATCTACACGACATAGCCCTGAATTTTCCAATGCGCAGCTCTTTGCAAAAGAGAGATATTGGCAAGGAAAAGCTGTCTTGTACCTTTGCATTTTTCTCCCAAACGAAGGTCACTAGAAAGAAAATTTTAAAGCCCCCTGTTAGGCCATCATCTACACGACATAGCCCTGAATTTTCCAATGCGCAGCTCTTTGCAAAAGAGAGATATTGGCAAGGAAAAGCTGTCTTGTACCTTTGCATTTTTCTCCCAAACGAAGGACACTAGAAAGAAAATTTTAAAGCCTCCTGTTAGGCCATCATCTACACGACATAGCCCTGAATTTTCCAATGCGCAGCTCTTTGCAAAAGAGAGATATTGGCAAGGAAAAGCTGTTTTGTACCATTGCATTTTTCTCCCAAACGAAGGACACTAGAAAGAAAATTTTAAAGCCTCCTGTTAGGCCATCATCTACACGATATAGCCCTGAATTTTCCAATGCGTAGCTCTTTGCAAAAGAGAGATATTGGCAAGGAAAAGCTGTCTTGTACCTTTGCATTTTTCTCCCAAACGAAGGACACTAGAAAGAAAATTTTAAAGCCTCCTGTTAGGCCATCATCTACACGACATAGCCCTGAATTTTCCAATGCGCAGCTCTTTGCAAAAGAGAGATATTGGCAAGGAAAAGCTGTCTTGTACCATTGCATTTTTCTCCCAAACGAAGGACACTAGAAAGAAAATTTTAAAGCCTCCTGTTAGGCCATCATCTACACGACATAGCCCTGAATTTTCCAATGCGCAGCTCTTTGAAAAAGAGAGATATTGGCAAGGAAAAGCTGTCTTGTACCTTTGCATTTTTCTCCCAAACGAAGGACACTAGAAAGAAAATTTTAAAGCCTCCTGTTAGGCCATCATCTACACGACATAGCCCTGAATTTTCCAATGCGCAGCTCTTTGCAAAAGAGAGATATTGGCAAGGAAAAGCTGTCTTGTACCATTGCATTTTTCTCCCAAACGAAGGACACTAGAAAGAAAATTTTAAAGCCTCCTGTTAGGCCATCATCTACACGACATAGCCCTGAATTTTCCAATGCGTAGCTCTTTGCAAAAGAGAGATATTGGCAAGGAAAAAGCTGTCTTGTACCTTTGCATTTTTCTCCCAAACGAAGGACACTAGAAAGAAAATTTTAAAGCCTCCTGTTAGGCCATCATCTACACGACATAGCCCTGAATTTTCCAATGCGCAGCTCTTTGCAAAAGAGAGATATTGGCAAGGAAAAGCTGTCTTGTACCTTTGCATTTTTCTCCCAAACGAAGGTCACCAGAAAGAAAATTTTAAAGCCTCCTGTTAGGCCATCATCTACACGACATAGCCCTGAATTTTCCAATGCGTAGCTCTTTGCAAAAGAGAGATATTGGCAAGGAAATGCTGTCTTGTACCTTTGCATTTTTCTCCCAAACGAAGGACACTAGAAAGAAAATTTTAAAGCCTCCTGTTAGGCCATCATCTACACGACATAGCCCTGAATTTTCCAATGCGCAGCTCTTTGCAAAAGAGAGATATTGGCAAGGAAAAGCTGTCTTGTACCATTGCATTTTTCTCCCAAACGAAGGACACTAGAAAGAAAATTTTAAAGCCTCCTGTTAGGCCATCATCTACACGACATAGCCCTGAATTTTCCAATGCGTAGCTCTTTGCAAAAGAGAGATATTGGCAAGGAAAAGCTGTCTTGTACCTTTGCATTTTTCTCCCAAACGAAAGACACTAGAAAGAAAATTTTAAAGCCTCCTGTTAGGCCATCATCTACACGACATAGCCCTGAATTTTCCAATGCGCAGCTCTTTGCAAAAGAGAGATATTGGCAAGGAAAAGCTGTCTTGTACCTTTGCATTTTTCTCCCAAACGAAGGTCACTAGAAAGAAAATTTTAAAGCCTCCTGTTAGGCCATCATCTACACGACATAGCCCTGAATTTTCCAATGCGTAGCTCTTTGCAAAAGAGAGATATTGGCAAGGAAAAGCTGTCTTGTACCTTTGCATTTTTCTCCCAAACGAAGGACACTAGAAAGAAAATTTTAAAGCCTCCTGTTAGGCCATCATCTACACGACATAGCCCTGAATTTTCCAATGCGCAGCTCTTTGCAAAAGAGAGATATTGGCAAGGAAAAGCTGTCTTGTACCTTTGCATTTTTCTCCCAAACGAAGGTCACTAGAAAGAAAATTTTAAAGCCTCCTGTTAGGCCATCATCTACACGACATAGCCCTGAATTTTCCAATGCGCAGCTCTTTGCAAAAGAGAGATATTGGCAAGGAAAAGCTGTCTTGTACCATTGCATTTTTCTCCCAAACGAAGGACACTAGAAAGAAAATTTTAAAGCCTCCTGTTAGGCCATCATCTACACGACATAGCCCTGAATTTTCCAATGCGCAGCTCTTTGCAAAAGAGAGATATTGGCAAGGAAAAGCTGTCTTGTACCATTGCATTTTTCTCCCAAACGAAGGACACTAGAAAGAAAATTTTAAAGCCTCCTGTTAGGCCATCATCTACACGACATAGCCCTGAATTTTCCAATGCGCAGCTCTTTGCAAAAGAGAGATATTGGCAAGGAAAAGCTGTCTTGTACCTTTGCATTTTTCTCCCAAACGAAGGACACTAGAAAGAAAATTTTAAAGCCTCCTGTTAGGCCATCATCTACACGACATAGCCCTGA